>NW_019385311.1:85889-146629 GCF_000671375.1 Centruroides sculpturatus | reverse complement strand
AGGATTAAGGCTTACTCTGAAAAACTTGGCTTCTATTATACTATTTTAGATGCGGGTTTTTGCGTTTTTGATTGCGTTTTAATAGAATACGTCAACAGAGTGTACACTAAGAAGGGATTTTTCGATATTCTCCTTGCAGGGGAGAGAGATAGGATTAAGGCTTACTCTGAAAAACTTGGCTTCTATTATACTATTTTAGATGCGGGTTTTTGCGTTTTTGATTGCGTTCTAATAGAATACGTCAACAGAATGTACACTAAGAAGGGATTTTTCAAAAAATTTATTCCCACTGGGGAAGTGTTATACATTTATAATAGATACATTTTGAGCCACAACAAGGCGTGGCGGGGTCTGCTAGTTATTAATATAACACAAAACGACGAACTAGGCCATTGATAAATAAGACGCTTTAAACGATTATTAAAAGTTTTGAATTTATTGTACTTTGATAGGTTAATATTAGTTTCCCAGGACCATTACTTTTTGTTATTCGACAGTTTTTAACGTTTTGATTAAAATGTTAAATGTACTTAAAATTATTAATATATATATAAAACAAAAGCTTTGAATTGAAATTGGTATGTCAATACGTGTTTACATAGAAGCAATTGTAATGGCAAAAAAAAGAAATAAATTTTATTTTTTTCGTTACCGTATAAAATGGTGCAAATAATTATACGATTTCTCTTACAAATGAAATTAATTATTTTGCCACTTTTAAATAGTTCAATTATAACTCAAAGTGAATTGTGACGTATTATATGTTGATAAAGACATTTTCACTTTAATAATTTCGACTTAATGTGCAATTTATTTTTAAGTAAATGTGACAATGCCGAAGAGCCCTCTTTATGCTTCGGCATTACGGGACGGAAGGGTCGACATTGTACTGCAATGACAAATTTATCAGGACTGACTCCACTGTGTCTTGTGGACAGACACAGAAACCAGATTGGCCGTTTCTTTTCGTTAGGCAAGCGGTTCCGGGATGGAGGCGGAAAAAGAGAATCAGAGAATTTCACTCTACAGATTTTCTGTATATATATATTCCGTTTATTATTTGATTTAGCCTATATACAATTCATTTTGTATTACAATTGACGTAACTACTACTATTCTGATAACCGGTTCTAACGAGAGAGAGAGTTCACATAAATTTCGCGCGAGGATAAATACCTTGATATAATCCTAAAACAGTTGAAAGGTAATCCACATAAAAAATTCTAAGGTGGAACTTTAGATAATTCTGAGATGGCACAAATTTTTTTCGAACGATGACGTTTCTTTCAATGATTAATCCTTCGGAACCGCGGTGATTCTTGGGCGGCGGCGGCGGATAATGATTAGCGGCTACTTCTTTCACGCACCGTTCATTAAACACTGTCGAACTCTCTCTCGACTCATCAACCCCCTTTTTTTATAAGGGTTTTTGGGTCTTTGGGTTTTTCCCATAGCCTTATTAAAACTGTTTTCCATCATCGTCCAATAGTTGGTTTTCTTCTTTTCGTAGATTCCGAGTGACACATTCGATGTATCATCCTCAACCGGAAAATAAGTCCGTGGGAAAACAATTTAATTATTTTTTAAAATGTCGGTTTTTAGTTTCCCTCTTTATATTTTTTCTCTCTCAACAAAAATATTTGACCAAATTATTCCACTAAGTTCGACTCTCACATAAATAATTAATTGACGTTTTTCTTTTCACATTGCTTTCTCCAAAGAATTAGAGAATGAGACTTTTCAGTATCAGGACCTAACTTTTTATTGAAGAGACCTTTTTTCGTCAGCAATGATAAGAAGAGGGTCCAAAAGACATTTACAAGATTATTTCACAATATCATGGTAAGGGTTTTATAAAAGAATTTCGACTTAATAAAAAAAGAAAAGTGAAAATACTGAAAGAGTTCGAATTACCCGAACAAATGAATGTTCGGCCAATTATTGAATACAATGGAAATATTTATGGTCGACACGAAAATGTCTCGGAACGAAGAATTGTCAAGTATAACATTGAAACGGGAAAGTTGAATTTTGAGAATTTGTCCCAAAAGTCTATATAGGTCGATTATTTTCTTATTTGAGTAGTTTTTATAGCATCGTATGTCTTGTTAGTCTACCATTATTTCGTTGCTGAGTTTAAACACTTTTCTAGCGATTGCGGGTATTTTTCGGTTTGAGTGAACGCGTAACTTTTTTTTATCTTAACGTTTTCAATTTGGTAATTAACGAAACTCGGTACTTTTGTTATTCGATACGAACCTTTTGTTTTATTACCTTCGATAGTCTCGCAGGTAATAAAACTAAAATTGGCATCGAAGTGACAATTTTAGTTTAATTACCTGCGAGAGAACTACTTCTTTTACTAAAACTGTGTTTCTTACTTAATTATGTGGCAGTTTGTTTTGTTATCGGTGTCCTTCTTGCTTTGTTTCTGCGGCGTGTTCGGCATATTTTTGTGCTGTATAATGAGTGTTGATTGTTGAATGTTAGTTGAAATTGAGTGTTGAATGTTAGGTGTCTTTCATACAACAGACAAAATGTACTCTCGTTAGCGGAGACAAGCAGTGCGATCTTATAGGTGAATAAAGCATATGGGATCCATTCGTTTTAATAAGCGTTTTATTAATTTGTTTGACAACACCACTACGTGTTGGGTGATAGCATTATAACGGAAAGTGTAAAAAATACAATTCTTTAAGCTTAAAGGTATAACTATTTGTTTCTACAAATTTGTTTGCTTTCTATTTACGCGTACTGATAGAATTTAAAGTATCGTACGGCCCAAACAGTAGCTAGACACTCTTTCTTTGCAGTACTGTTGTCTAAGTTAAATTTTCTTATCAATTGTTTTGCAGATGCGATCAATTATAATAGGCAAATTTTCCAAATCGTGTCTTAAAAATCTAAATTAAATACAAGTACAGTAGACCCCGCTATAACACGGGTTCCTGTAANAAATAATTTATTTATTGTTTTGGACTTTAATTTATTATTAATGCATTTAATTGCCTTATTTTTACCTTAAATTACGTGTAATCGCTGTTCTATGTTTATGGAAACCGATATCGTTTCGAGTCGGAAAATAGTTTAATTGACTTTCCGTTACTTATAACGTGAAGATTTTTTCGGACTCCGAACGAATTTTTCGAATTTAATTCGTTTTAGCAGGCCATTCGCCTGCAAAAACGAATTAAGTTCGAAAAATTAAACAATGAAGCACCCCGTATTTAATATTATATAGTTTTTATCTCTCACAAAGCTGATAATATTTCATTTTTGCAGAAAGTTATTTAATAATTAATCTTTAAAATTTATAACAATAGCATAATGAAGAATAATATAGAAAACGACAATAAAATTAAAAAAAAAAAAAAAAAAATTTACTTCTTGATACTGCTGCTATTCCTGCTTGTCCTCGTACTGTCGTTTATATTCATGTATTTACTTCAACATTCGAATATTCAAGTGGCTTCAACCGTTACCGAAGAGAAAAATATGAAGTTTCGGAAAACTAATGATGAGGATTCTATCACTAATGAAAACACTATTGGTCACCAAGGGTGCATATACTTTTCGTTTTGTATAGATCGATCTGTAAAATCGGATCAGTCCTTGTCACGTGATACAGATAGCTTCTGTCATGGCGGAAAGTATATGAGTAGGATCGAAGATNTAGGCTAACTATCGTCTGTAGAGTATGTAAATTAGGTACCGTAAGTCTAATACAGTACTGTAATTTTATACATTTCTTGTGAAAGAATCATTTCTTATTCAACGGCGATTAATTAATTAATTAAATTTAAAATTATTTATATTAATGCTTTACTTTCCCAGAAGCATTTGCTGTCGCCGTGTGTTACGATATTTATGAATACAAACTTTCATATTTTTAGTTATAAAATAAAGAAATAACTTAATTCTTAAGGAAGGAAAAGATTTATAAAGAAAATTCTAAATCCTAATAACGGGTAAATTTGTATTCACTCTGACCGTACAGGAGATATGAGACGAATATCTAAAATTCGAAGCGTAAAGTGTGGAAGTCCAAACAGGAAATTACTCGGTAATTTAATTGTAGGATTACTCGGTAAGTAATCCTACAATTTTTTGTTCATAGCGTAGTTTATATGGATTATTTCAAAAAAAAAAAATATACGTATTTTGAAAATGTTGAGTCAAATTAGTCTAGAATCGATTTATTTTATGAAAAAATACCTTTCAAACAGCTGTAGTCTGTAAACTTCTCACGTGTCGGGCTGTGATTGGCAAGGACTCGCAAGAAATCGGATTCATAAAGAACAGAACGTATCTACCGTGTTATACGGGCGTCGACTGTAGATATGTTGTTCTGATAATAAACAGGATGTTAAATTAAAAAAGAAAATCAATTTACTTAACTTTCATTGCTTTTATTTTATACAAACGAAGTAAAACACAACGGAAAAAATGTTAATTCAGTAAAACAGATATATGTATTTCACACTTTATTCGTGTCATTTTATAAATTCAGTAAATATAATAATTTGTCAAAAACATTTAAAATATTTAATTATTAATGAATTTCCCGTAAGAATGTTATTTTACTTCTACTTTATCGACATCCTCGAGTGCTGCCAGATGAAGTAATTAACGGCAAATGCATTTCTCTCCGGAAGATCGTTAACCACTTCTATTTGCGATAAACCGCGTGTTTACTTGACTAATTATTAAATTTACAAGCTTAATTAAATTTTAACTTCATTTTATAATTTACTTAAAGTATGTATGTTAAGCTTCAATTTAAAAAAAATTGCAGTCTTACAAATTTGAACTTCATTCAGTTTGTCTGTGGGTTTGTCTGTTTTGTTTTAATGTTCAGAATAAAGCCAGATAGATATAATTTGAGACGGATATGAAACTTATAGAAACAGGAGATCCACTTTAAGTATATGAGATCTACAGATACAAATTAGAAGTCAGTTCTTAGTATGATGCAAGTCTTCGAAATGCCACTTATGCCGCCCTTTGAATGCTGTTTATGCCGCCCCCATACGGTGCCGCCTGATGTGGCTGCATCTCTGCATAATAGCACGCAACGGTCCTGGACAAGCTGTAATTAAATAAACCACGTCACACGGAGTCGTAATCAAAAACTTAAAACGAACGGAAATTTGTGTTAAAGTCAATTAAAATTCCAAGTAGAAGCGTAAAGTGTAAAAGTCCAAACAGGAAATCACTCGGTAAGTATTTGTTTTATATAAAAGAATTTATTGAAAGTAAATATTTCTCCAGTTTTTGTAATTAGTGAAATAATTTATATAATCACGTGCATTGAAATACTCTTTTGCTGCGAATTTCTCGGAGCGTAGTTTAAATTCATTCTTTATTTAATTGTCAGCTTGTAAAATCGTTATTAAAAATCCAGCAACGATTCGCTTAACTTTCCCAGAAGCATTTGCTGACGCCGTGTGTTACGATATTTATAAAAATGAAGTTTCATATTATTAATTATAAAATGGTCAAATAACTTAATTATTAGAATAAGGATGAGTTTTATAAAATAAATTGTAAATCCAAATAACGGGTAAATTTGTATTCACTCTGACCGTACAGGAGATATGACACGAATACCTTTATCTCCCCATCCTCTCGACTTACAACCACTTTAATAGTGTTTACCTCTTTTCACGTAGACTTATGCGCACAATTTTAGAAATTTTCGACAAAAAGCACAGGCGTTATTATGCTTGAAACTTCGTTCTCACACTTTAACTATAAATAATGCATACAGATAAAAATCTCGAATATTATTAGCATTTGAAGTTCGAACCGCACACGAGAAATCGTCTCTCACTTTCGCGTTACGTTCGTATGTATTTTGTTTTTAATCGCTTTATTTTCGTTGTATTTGTTTATATTCTTTGTTATTCGTCGATTTGTAACAATAAAGAAAGAACATCATCTTACAGTAGCAATAATGTTAGACTGTGTCCTTTATACTTAAGTGCAATAATTAAATGACACATCTATGATAAGTAACCACAGCTAATTATAATACAGGAAACATTTGTGTTGAAAACGATAAGACCATTGCTTATTCAGGCATTTTTCATTTTATTGTACCATATTTAATTATTTTATTTATTGCTTTAGACTTTAATTTATTATTAACGTATACAATTGTTTTATTTTACCTTAAATTACGTGTACTGTTTATTGAAATCGATATCATTTTCGGTCGGAAAATAGTTTAATTCACTTTATGTAATTTATAACGTAAGAATAGAGAGGTTGCAACCGACGTTTTCAACGCGAAAACGTGTACAGTACGTCGGACGTTCAGCGCCGCCTTCCTGTGAGTCTAGAAGTTTAACAATGGCGTTTGTAACGTCAGTAGAATCATTCTCGACGTTCCAATTGTCAAACTTCTAGGCTTACAGGAAGGCGACGCTGAACGTCCGACGTACTGTACACGTTTTCGCGTTGAAAACGTCGGCCGCAACCTCTCTATAGTTTTAATCTATTACAAAGCTTATAATATTTTATTTTTGCACAAATTTATTTACTAATTAATTTTTATTTTCAATGACAATAGCATAATGAAGAATATCGAAGAAAACGTCTATAAAATCCATATAAAAATTTTATACTTTTTGATACTGCTGCTGTTTTTCATTGTCCTCGTACAACCGTTTATAATCATCTATTTACTTCAAAATTCGAATATTCGAACGGCCTCACCCGCTACTGAAGTAGGCAATACGAAGTCTCGAACAAGTAATGATAAGGATGCCATCATCAACGAAAACGCCAAGTTTGCTCACCAAGTTAGAAAAAGAGAAATTTCGTCTGAAACCGAAAAAAACGACGATACAATAAATATAAAGGGAAATTGGAATGTAAAGGTGAGCGTTTACTTAAACCAGTTTAATCTAAAATAATTACAAATTAATTACTTAAAATAATTAATAAGCAGAACAATGTGTCACTTTTATTTGTATGAATTGTCTTTCGTTTGTTGTTTATGTAGAAAGCAGATCTCTTAGAATACTGTTTTACTGCCGTTGACTTTTGTCAAAAAAACAAAGATAAATCAAAAGGTATTTCTTTTATTGTATATATGAGCTTTATATAGAATATTCTGTGGGATCGAGAGCAATCATTTTAATGCATTAACATACATTTAAACAGAAGAAGAACAGAAAGACAATTTTGTAGGAGAAAACCAACAAGAAATTGAGAGTAAGAGAATTTTCTGACTCGTTTAATATTATGTTCAGAATTATATTATTTATATATATATATATATATNTGTAATAATTAAATCACACATCTATGATAAGTAACGACAGCTAATTATAATACAGAAAACATTTGTGTTGAACACGATAAGACCATTGCTTAATCAAGCAATTTTCATTTTATTGTACCATATTTAATTATTTTATTTATTGCTTTAGACTTTAGTGTATTATTAACCTGTATAATTGCTTTATTTTTCCTTAAATTACGTGTACTCGCTGTCCTATGTTCATCGAAATAGATATCGTTTCAACTTGAAAAATAGTTTAATTGACTCCGTTATTTATGACGAAAAATCTTCTTCGAACTTCGAACGAATCGCCAGCTAAACCGAATTAAATTTGGAAAATTCAGCAATGATGCACCTACGTGTTTAATATTGTATAATTTTCTTTCTGTCAAAGCTAATAATATTTTATTTCTGCTGAAAATTATTTGTAATTAATTTTTATATTGAATATCAATAGATAATGAAGAATATTAAAGAAAACGACTATAAAATCCATATAAAAATACTCTATTTTTTAATACTGCTGCTATTCCTGCTTGTTCTCGTACTGTCGTTTATATTCATGTATTTACTTCAACATTCGAATATTCGAATGGCTTCACCCGTTAGCGAAGTGGGCAATATGAAGTCTCGAACAAGTAATAATGAGGATGACATCATCAATCAAAACACTATTGGTCACCAGGCGAAGAAAAGAGAAGTCTCGTCTGAAACCGAAAAAGATTGCCAAGGGAATTGTTCTCTGACACCAAATCCTTCTGAAATAAACGACAGTACAATAAATATAAAGGGAGATTGGAATGTACAAGTAAAAGTAAGAGTTTAGTTAAACCCGAATAATTTAAAATAATTAGAAATTAATTACTTAAAATAATTAATAAGCAGAACAATGTGTCACTTTTATTTGTATGAATTGTCTTTCGTTTGTTGTTTATGTAGAAAGCCGATCTCTTAGAATACTGTTTCACTGCCGATGACTTATGTGGAAGAAACAGAGAGATATCAAAAGGTATTTCTTTTATTATATATAAGACTTATATATAGAAATTTTTGTGGAATAAAGAACAACGATATTAATATATTAACGTTTATTTAAACAGACGAAGAGAAAGATAATTTTGGAGGCGAAAAGCAACAAGAAAATAAAAGTAAGATAATTTTCTGACTTGTGTTTAATCATATCTAGAATTAAGTTTGACGTTGTACAATATAAGACTGATATATAGAAACAACGATGTTAATATATTAACGTTTATTTAAACAGACGAACAGAAAGATAATTTTGGAGGCGAAATGCAACAAGAAAATCGAAGTAAGATAATTTTCTAACACGTTTCGAATCATATTTAGAATTAGTATTGCCGTTGTACAATTTCTTAATTGTTTCTTTGATAAAATTTAGAACAACACAGTCAATTTGTTTCAGCAATTGTGTTGTTATGCTATAAAAATAATTTCTTGGCTTAGAAATAATACAGTTTGTGTTAAGATATTCATTCTGCGCGGTTAAAAATTTTATTTTTTCTTGGGAAAAAAGTTAATGGTATGGTTCAGTGTTTTAAAAAATTTAAAATGTAATTTAAATAGGAATTTTGCTTCTTTGTTTTTTGACACTGTAATATTGTAAAATTTACGTTTCGATTAGCGTAAAAATGTTTTTCCACTTTATTTTCGAACGTATTGTATTGAATTTGGTAGAGCCCAACTCATAGTATTTATTGAGACTTTATTTATTGCTAAAATTGATTGGTTATGTTTCGAACGTGGCAAGAATATCATGCAAAAATTCTTTTATTTCTGATTTTATTATTTCTGTTTTAAATCATTTTTAATTGCATTCATTAGAATTATACGTGTTGTTTTACACACGACTGAAGGTGTTAGTTACTAAATATAATTCATTTGCTTATATTTATTGAATTATGAAAGTGGGTCGAGGTTAACTCACATAACTCGCATGTGATTTATTTTCCTTCGTATGAATTGAAATGAAATTGAAAATAATATCCTATAAACATTTTCCAATAGATTATTTGAAGAAGAAACTTTCACTGTTTACTTAATGATGACGCTTGAAAGGTTCGTAATACTGCACGATTTAGTCGTCTTCAAAGTAGTTTTTAATATTTTATTCTTTGAAAAAGAGTCTATGATTATTTTTTTTAAAGATGGATCGTTGTTTTTGTTACTATTTTATTGATTCAAATCGGTCTAATAATTATATATTGGTCGCTTGTAAATTTTCTAATTAAGTGTGTTAATGTATTTTGATTTCGATTATTAAAATCTATATTTTTTTTCCACAAAATTTTATTTGCCTAGTTGAAAACATGGAATTTTTACGCGATTTCGACATTTCTGTCATCTTCTTGTGAGAAACACCGTTTTAAAACCCCTATTTATTGAGGTGATAGAAACAATTTCTTTTACAAAACAGAAATGTTTTAATTATCTTGTAACATTTAAATGGTTCAATTTTTACTCAAAGTGAATTGTGACGTATTATATGTTGGTAAATACTTTTATATTTCAATAATTTCGAATANAGTAAGTTAAGAAATTATATCTAAATGCACACACAAAAAACACTGTAAAAATTTCAAGGAGTCAGGAAATATTTAATATAATAATTTTTGGAATTGACTCTTCCTATCATCAGATCATAAACAAAAAGTAATATCAAGTACTTTGAAATATAAAATCTGAAAACATTTTTAAATAGAACAGTGTGCCTTGAACAGATTCAATAAATATAAATCTAGAACAAATCTCAGTATTAAATATAAACAAAATTAAATAATAAATCGAAGTTTTATTTTTCAGATTGCATTCTCCAAAATTTTACAGATGATGACGCTTTTCAGTATCGAATCATCAATTTTCGTTTGGGAGTAAAATATGACTCAGAATTTTGTAATATTGAAGAGGGTCCAAAAGACAATTTCAAGATTACTTCAAAAACAGTATTTACGCCTTGTATGAAAGAATTTCAAGTTAATGAAAAAGGAGAAATAAAAATACTGAAAGAGTTCGAATAACCTAAAGAAATACATATGTGGAAAGTTATCGAATACAATGGAAATATTTATGGTCCAGATGAAAATGAATCGAAAAAAAGAATTGCCAAGTATAACATTGAAACAGGAAAGTTGACTTTTGGGGATAAACTCGATTTTGATGATAATAAACATGCCATACGTTCCTTACATGGTGATAACTTTTTCTGGGCACTTGACCGTATAAAAACGACACGCAATTCAAGAAATTGTTTTGACATTGTTTTCGTGGCGTATAAAATAAATTTTGATAATTTAAAACTTTTGTCAAAGCTGAATTTTACTGTGAATAATTGTTTGTCAACTCTCAATATTAAAATGTTCATTACTCATGATAAGGTGTATAGCGTTACTCATCACTCTGGTAAAATTTATATTACGTCTGCTTTAAACAACAAAGAGTTTGTGTACTTTGATGTACAGCCAAACTGGAAAGAAACTGACAGTATCTTCTATAATCCGAAAGAACAAAATCTTTACTTACACACTGCTGATCGCCAAAAAAACAATAAATTTCTTGTAAAAAAGTTACACTTCAATTGTTCAAACGAAGATTGACGAGTCGCGACAAAACTTGAATTATTTTTTCTTATTTTTTTTCCTTTCCATATAAAATCATTTGTAATGAATACTTTAAATGTTAATAAGTTTCTGTATGAAATATTAATAAACGTATTATCTGCTTACTTTGTTGGTGTAGAAATAACAGTGAAAAGTACGAATTATTCATAGTTGAATTCTGTAATTAAAAGTTTTCCAGTTATAAACCATATTATATAATTTTGTAAATGTTTTTATATGAAAGGCAATTGAAATTAACCGATTATATAGCATAATGGAGTTGAATCAAAAGGGATACTGATTAATGAGATAGTATTATATACAGTATATATGTTACTATTAAAGTTTATAATTCCTTACTCTAGAGAACACGTGGTTATTTAATCGAATTTCTAAACAGACCCGTTAAACTGTATTATAAAAGTTGTGTTTGTTTTTAATGTTCAGGGAGTTTCATCGATGATGAAGGTGACCAGTTGGAGCCATCTCAATCAGTGTTGTTGCTGTACGTTGAAGTTATCGGTTTAACTAAAGTTACTAAACGATTGCCTTAAACGAATGGGTTGAAAATCCGCTATTATTAGTGATTAGATAATAATTTATTATTAAAGATAGACGCTAAGCGTGTTTTTTTTAATCTAAATTAATAATTATTAATTATATTATTATAATGTTTTTTAGTAGCTAATCATTAATAATGGTGGATTTATGGCTCGATTGAAAGGACTGTTTAGTTGAGTATTTAGGTAGCGGGCTTCAATTTATTTAGACAAGTTGTCAGTTATTTTTCGTCTTTCTACTTTTGTTCGGTGCTCAGACAATTGTAAAATTTTTTTACTGTAATCTTTTAAAATTATTATCATGTGTGACGATCAGAAATTTCGTGTTATAAACCTTAATCTTTTATAAATTTTAATTAAACTTTAAATGCAATTCTATAAAGACGGAACGAGTTATTATAAATCAAAAGAGAAAAGGGAAAAATATTAATATAATCGAGAAAATCAGTTTAAACCTAGGTTCCCACGAGTTCGATTTCTTGTTGAGTTGAGTAAATCTGTGTGACGATTGTATCCCTTGTTACTTCATAGGTCCGAGGAGATCGTCATCTATGACGAAATCCGGGAAAGGCCCGAAAGGAGAACGTCGTATAAAATGGGTAAGCACGACGAGTAAGATCGTGGAAATTGCGATTTGATTGTGTGTGTGTGTGTGTGTGCTTCACGTCTACCTCACTAATGTAAAAGACAAAAGTTCTATGCTAAGTGATAAAAAGTTATTACGATTTATACGAGAAATGACGAAAGTTAGAGTGACTGTCAAGAATGAACCTAGAGAGTACTGGATACTTCAATATTATAATGCTCTGAATGTTAATTATAAGGTACAAAGTGATCGCGAGTCGTAAAGTAGGCTTTTAACATGTAGCTCTCGTTTAATCTATGTAGATCTAATTTATATTTTGCAAAAAATATATTAACTTATCCCATGTTAAAATTCTGTCCGTTGCGTGTCGCTTCGCGTTGAATTTTCGTAAATGTTAAGCCTAACGAAAACTTTCTAAAATAATAATCGTGGCTATTGTATCATTAAAAATTATTTTTTTTATCTTGTACAAACAAAATAAATATATTGAAAAATATAAAAACAATATAAAATTATACTTCAGAAGTTAATTTAGTATCAAAACCGTAAAATATTTGAGTATCCCAAAACATAGCCAAAGATTGCAGGGTGGACACTGGCGAAAATTTAAATTTGCCGACTGAAATTCTTTCGGATGATTGACGTTTCGGTTGATTGACTTTCAGATAATCGACGCTCTACTTTATATATTAATGAATAAATCAATAGAATATTTGTAAAAAAAAGTAATGTGAAAAAATGTGTATTATAAATAAAATGTTATGAATGAATGATTCTGAATAAACTATTAATTTGCGTTATTCAATAAAATTACTTAAAATCACTTTATAAGATTGTTATAGTTATTATCTGTATATATAAAAACGAATGTATTGTTGTCTGGATGTTTGTCTTTTATGCGCTGTTTATTTGATTACCATGACTCTTTGGGAAGTTGTTCAAGCCACTCCAGCGAAGATTTTTGAAATAAGTTTCCAGGTTGGGGTTAGAAAGTCAACACGTCCGTTATAACAACCAAGAGAAAAAGATAATCTATCAATGAAATGCGCTAAAACAACTCTAATTTTAACAAAATGGAAATAAACACAGGAAGAGCTATTCTAAAAGTAAAAAAATAAAACTATAAAACTAAGAAAACTAGAAAATAAACAGGTAAAACTTAAAGTAAAAGATTCACGGGACCTCTGTGATGCGGTAAACACCGCGGCAGCCGAAAATCGCCATTTCGGTCGACACATTTTTGTATGCGTTGAGGGAATTTTTGTATGCTCATGTCATACCAGCTCGCCGCTATGTCGCGGGACCCATCTTGCGCACACCTTCTGATATTGCAACTTTTTTTTTAAAATACTATGAATGGTGCTTCGGGAAACACGAAGAATCGAAATGCAAAGATCATCCAGAATGTTTCGCCGATCTTCTTGCCAATGAAGCCAATTTTCCAACCTGAATTCGAACTTTCGTCAAGACAAATTTCGCCCGACAACGCACAACTTTCGAACAGAGAGGATAATCATTTCAAGAGAAACAGGAACTTTAATCCACCGCAAAGTCAGAAAAGTAACGCACAAATTGATCGATAAGGAACAAACACTAATAATCCTCCGAGAGACCAAGATCAAGCGGCAGAAACGAAAAAAACAAAGTTTGATTCAAACCACAATTAGAAAAATTAAAAAAACGAATCAATTTTAGTTGAACAAGCTGCGACTCCATTACTCTAGTTTATAACTCCAAAATTTCAATAGCAATGGCCGTTAACACGGGGCTAGTTTCACTCTTTTGTTTTGAGAACCAGCTGATAGGTTAAAATATACTATTATTTTTTTAGTATCGATTATGACACCAAAACAAAATTAGAAGCTGCTACAGGTCATAAGATACAGAATATTGGCATAATAATGCTGAACTTTAAGATAGGAAAAGGAAATTTATCGCTGCTTGTTTGCATTGTAGATTCAAGAATAATGACTATCGTAGTGTTTGATTGGACGTGACCTAATAGTACAAAAAGGTTCAGTCCTGGACTTTGCAAACAATCGAGTATTGTTTTCAGAGGAAAAAAAAAGTAAATTTGTGTTCTCCATATCAGAAAAATAAAGCCCATACGAATAAAAATAAAAGAGAAAATGTCTTAGAACAGGAATAGAAGATGTCAGGAAAAGTATAGGAGTATAGTCCGGGGTATTCAGAATGAATACACTCATACACTCATATTATAGGTAGAAATAGAAAAAGGAAAAAAAAAACGTCGAATAGGAAAGTAGGGAAAAGAAAAGTTATAATTGTAATGGAGATAAGATCATAGATTGAGATGAGTTAAATAAACGTCCGACATTTTATCCCCGAAATGAAATAGAAACTAGAACCGACGATACTAGTTGTATAAATACAAATGATACGGGAAATATAACGACAATTGTCGAAGAAAAATGTATGCGAGAAAAATTAACAGTATTAGGATCATGATGGTTATTATTGCTTTAATAATAATAATAATAAACATTCACAATTTATGGTACAAAAAGTTTACATCACTGCACCAGGAACTAGCTAAACATCTAACACACATCATCATCAATCCACAAGACATGCCAAAATTTCTTACTCAGGGCATCACCTACATGAAACCTAAAAACAACAACACCACAGACCCCACACAATACAGACCAATTACATGTCTTCCAACACTCTACAAATTATTGACATCCTGTATCACAAACAAAATATACAAACATGTTGAAGAACACGACATTCTTACAGAACAACAAAAAGGTTGCCGTAGAAATCACAGGGGATGCAAAGAACAGTTACTCATAGATTCAGTCATTCTACGGCAAGCACACAAACAACACAGAAACATACACATGGCATATATAGACTACAGAAAAGCATTCGACAGTGTTCCACACAGTTGGCTGCTACATATTCTACACATGTACAAAATACATCCATCACTCATTGCATTCTTCGAAAACACTATGCAGCACTGGAGAACAACACTACATCTCAGGGTTAGTAACACTTCCATACAAACAAACGAAATATTCATTAGGCGAGGAATTTTTCAAGGAGATTCCTTGAGTCCTCTCTGGTTCTGCCTAGCCCTGAATCCATTATCCAACATGTTAAACAACACGCAATACGGCTACAATATCAGACACGAAAAAACAACACAGTTTACACTCTCACATCTCATGTACATGGACGACATAAAACTTTATGCATCCACACAAAAACAACTTCATCAACTCCTACAAATCACACATTCATACACTAAGGACATACAAATGGAGTTTGGCCTAGACAAATGCAAAAAACTTCACATAGAAAAAGGAATCCTGAAGAAAGAAGATTTTGCACTTGGAAATGGAGACGTTATTGAATCCATGGAAGAGGGCGAGTTCTACAAGTACTTAGGATTCCAACAGGCCAAACTAACAGAACATACACAAATAAAGCAACGATTAATTAAAGAATACCAAAGTAGGTTAAACGCTATACTTAGAACACAGTTAAATGCAAAACACACAGTTAAAGCAATAAACACATATGTCATCCCAGTACTCACATACTCTTTTGGAGTTATACATTGGACTCACACAGATCTCGAGCAACTCCAAAGGAAAACAAGAACAACACTTACTAAGCATAAACAACATCATCCTAAATCCGCCACAGAAAGATTAACCCTTCCACGTAAAGAAGGCGGACGTGGCCTGATTGACATAGTTAACCTTCACTACAAACAAATACAGTCACTGCGAGAGTTTTTCTACAAGAAACAAGAAACATCACAGTTACATAAAGCAGTAACTCTAGCAGACTCAAATAACACACCATTAAACTTACACTCACATCATACAGACATGACACAACACATAAAAAGCATAGACACCATCAAGCAATCGTGGGCTCGAAAGGCACTCCATGGCAGGCATCCTTATGACCTGGCCCAGGATTTTGTTGACAAAACTGCGTCAAACAGCTGGTTAGATCGGGGATGCCTCTTTGGGGAGACGGAAGGATTCATGATTGCCATACAGGATCAGGTCATAAATACTAAAAACTACAGAAAACACATACTCAAAGATACAACACTCACAAATGACACATGCAGAAAATGTCACATCATGCCAGAAACTATACAACACATCACTTCTGGTTGCAAGCTCTTGGCACAGACAGATTACTTACATAGACACAATCAAGTAGCAAATATAATACACCAAGAGCTTGCAAAGAAACACAAATTGGCAGACATCCACGAACCATACTACAAGTATATTCCACAGACAGTATTGGAAAACAACACGCACAAAATGTACTACGACAGAGCCATAATCACAGATAAAACAATTTACCACAACAGACCAGACATCACACTCATTGACAAACACAATAAAATCACATACATTATAGACATAGCCATTCCAAACACTCACAATGTACAAAACACATGCACTGAAAAAATTAGCAAGTACACAGAACTCGCCCAGGAAATCAGGCATCTGTGGAGGATGGATAGGGTGCTTATTGTACCTGTCGTTCTCTCCTGTACAGGTGTGATACCACACACACTACACAAAAGGCTGGGAACATTACAATTAAATAGAAATACATACATCACACTACAGAAGGCCACTATATTGAATACATGTCATATCGTTAGGAAATTCCTGAATACAGACATTGACACACTTATTTAATTTGTTATGGTTGCTATGCCTTGACTCTGGTCCGGCATAGTACACAGCCACCGGTTTAAACCGAGTATTACCCACTAAACCCAACACAATAATAATAATAATAAGACTCCCATTAGTACCTTTTCCTATGACGTCAACAAAAGCAGAATCGTTACGTAATTTCTCGACTACTGGAGTCACGTTGCTGTCGACGTTGCGTTGAAGTCGCATTTTTAAACGGAAGTATTCTAAAACACAAGTTAGCGAAGTAAAATTTGAAGGAGAGATCGATCAATTGACAAATAAAAAATAAAAATTTTTATTGACGCTGATAGTGAGGACGTTTTTCTTCTATGATAATCCTCACATTGACTTTTCGTGATATGATGCATAGTCAGTGACCATTGGTCACTGACCATGCATCAACAGAAACACATTTTTCTGGTCAGTGACCAATGCTCACTGACCAGAAAAATGTGGATCTGTTCCTAATTGGCATTATTGGAGATATAGATTTTATTAAATAAAAAGTTCTTAGACTCGGAATTGTGTACCGCAGATTTTTAAGAAGCTCTTAAAAAAAAAAATGTCAATTGTTAAAATGTAAACATCTTCGTTAGAAAAAAACGGAGAAGTAGAAATTAGATCAGGGGTCACCGGTTGTAGTAACAAGTCAGTGGGAAAGTTGACACATAGGTGTCAAGAATTCACCGTCATCGTCAATAAAAGTCGATCACGTGTTAGATTTTTCACGACAATAATATAATAGGTGCGAGCCACCGGAAGATCTTGAGTTCGCACACGGAAGTTATATTTGGTCTTAGCTATTCCTCGTCTCCCACACGGTAGAAAACGTCGACAACTCCCAACTTTTCCTTAAATAACTGTCATCACCGCATATAAGATTTTTCCAACTTTAGAGGTAATTATCAGTGGACTGCGAACTTTCTCTCGTAACCGAAGTAGGCATAGCTGTCATAGAATAGACCAAGTAGTTGTTTATCATAGACTTGAAATCTTATGTTAATCGCATTTAGCCGATATAACCTAGAAATATACATCTAACTCTGTGTAGCCTCCTGTACTTTAGTGTTAGCCGTATATTGAATGCTTTGTTTTTTGTTAAATTTGTTTCTGTCTCTGAAAGGACGCCTGCCGACTTGCTCACCTCCCTCGCCACTCGATAAACAACCATCCAGAACGACAACGTGAGCTGTCCTTTTAGACTGTTGCCGAGTAAGTGGTGAAGAGAAAGTAACCCTTGGCCCACGGTTTCTCACAGAATTATCACAACTGAGAGAGAGTTCTGAGAGTGCACGGAGAATGAATTGTCAGAAAAACTCTTCGCGAACTTTCCTTAAAAACGCTATTGTACGAATAAAAAGCAGTTTTAAAAACTTATTTATGATGGGGCGTAGTTCTTACACATGTGAGACTAATCGGGGGTAGGATGTTTACGAGTTCTTGACTCTCCTACCACTTACTCGACTCAAGACCTTGAGGTCCGGTCTCGCTTGTCTAAAGGATGGGAGAAAAAGGGTTAGGAGAAAGGATCGTTAGATTCTTTCACCTGTCAGGATCTGACACCAATCTATCAATTTATCGCGGATAGATACGCGGTTAATTAGATGGGGAATTATCACGAGCGATCTCGTCGAGGACTTCGGGTTCAGTATGGAGTAGATAATTGTCGGAAGAAACGCACACCAATCCAAGTTCGTTAATAAAATACCCGTTTATTCCGGTTATTCCGTACATTTACACATAGTTAATTATTTAAAAAGTCGAAGGTACAGATCCCTCTCGGGAATTTCAATTCGCATAGTTCATAAAGTAACGGCAAAATATAAAGTAGTCGCGACCCTAACCGCGAGGTTGGAATATTCGAATAGCGAGAGAAAGCTTACATATCGCGTGTAGGATAAATACCTCTAGTTATACAGGATGGTGTTTTCAGGAAGATCTTGGAGTTCGAATCCCGGGCTCGTTAAAATAGTTCGTGAGTCGACGTAAGTCCGCAAATCGTAGAATAGTTCTATCGAGGATGGTGGCGACGAGAGGTAGGTAATCCACACACACACAGTATAGAAAATAACTTGTTCCCCCTTGTGTCGTCATCGTACTTGTCTTTTATATGGGGGCTCTCTTTTCGAGATATCTTCATGTACGTCACAGGTGATGAACTTCGTTGACCAATGGTGGGCGAAGTGACAAAATTATGACACAACAGTAAACTCATCTTCTACAGGGAAGTATTGTCGTGGGAACGGAGTTTTTATGAGCGATTTTTATGAGAAAATTTATCGGTTGTTTTTCCCTTTTTGTGTTAACCCTAATTTAAAAAATCGGTTTGATTTTGAAACAAAACGGTAAATAAAGGAACTAAAATGAATATAAGTATTCGAATCTGGGCCCTCTTAAATCCTGACCCTCACACACATATTCTCTTAATTTCTGTCGTAGGGAATAACTATGATAACTGGAATTGTTGAAAAAGTTACTTTATTTGCAAGCTACACTTTTGATCAACATTTTAAAAAATAAATGTATTATCCGAGAAGCAAACATCATTCAATGAATTAATAAGAATGCACCGATATAATTTGACCTTTGAAGTAGTAATCAGATCGATAGAATTTTTTATGCAAGAATTTCTCATGCAATTGTTAGAAATTCGAGAGGGCCTCGAATTTCTAGAACAAGGAAGACAGAACACTTATTTTGTATCACGAGAAGTGATGTTACACACACTCGGAAAGATACATTTTTCACATTATCATGCTTTACCAACATTCTACGCTATAATTACGAGATTTGTAATGGAGAGTTACCTATAAACGCACAGTGAGTTGGTGATCTTTTTATCTTTTTAAGGCCTCAGAATTTTTCATCGTGCTATTCAGACTTCACTAGCTAATATTAAAAGATTGATCGCAGACAACATAGATACATTAGACGAGCCGGATTTGGAACTCGGGCCATATGTTAGTTATGCCTGACCTAGACAGATGGCCCAAGTGCTGCGTTGCGATAACTAAACAAACGAAACGAAATATAAAAATAAATAATTGATTTATAGAAATTTAATCGAAATTTCCAGAAGCAATGTACGAAATGACGTACGTTAGAAGGATTTGAAAGTAAGTACCGAGTTTCTTAGCAATTGGTCGAACAGCAAAAAAATGTAAAGCGAACAAACAAAGAAACATTTTCATTTATAATCGCACACGTCGTTCTTCATAGTTACTTATAAAAAAAAATAAATCCCAAAATAAAATTGATTGGCACGCGTAATACTTAGCACGTGCTTCGATTATCATTCCGTAAGCACGATTTTTATTGTTGCATAAACAATAAATTTTAAGAATTCTTTTTCAACTATTGTTGAAGCGATTGAATTTATACAAATTTACAAAGCGATTATACAAAACGAATTTTTTGAAAAAAATGGAGTTTATTGGTAAGTTAAATACTTTTTAATGTATAATTATATTAAATCTTTTATAACATGTTTGTAATAAATACAAAGACACACATTTAATAGTAATTTTCTAGGGGATATTTGAAAATCCGAATGAAATTGTTATACGATAAACAATATTTAACTTTGCATTTATTTATTTATTTAAGGATTTGTTCATCGAGTAATGCTATATTTTATATTTACGAAATGTTCTGGTCCATTACATTATCTATCGATATTATTGAATAAATAAATCGATGTTCACCGCTAGATAAATGCATACAATTCACATTTATAAGAAAAAAACTTGTAACGAAAGGGTAACAAATGCGGCAATTATTTTTAATTGGTTAAAATTATCTATTGATTTCAATTTACTTTTTATCGTTGTTTCTCGAGTATAAAGATATAAAGAATATTTGATTATTTACATTTTGTAAAGTTAATTTGAAACTTGAATATTTTAAACTCATTTTACTCAAACTTTTTATTAAATTGTATCAATGAATATAAAGTAAGCTTCTAAGTATACACATAAACATCAACTCACAGCCCGAGTAGATAATAACAACACCAAACGATCGCCTAATTATCGGGCTATAATATGGCTATTATAGCCCGATTATATCTAAATCTAATATATCTAAATCTATATACTTCTGGAAGCGAAGACTCGCTCGGGGTCCGGGTGGCGTAACTGGCAAGCGCACCGCACGGCGAGCGGAGGTTGCGGGTTCAAGCCCCTGTCCCGGGTCAGTTCTTTTATTCCAGAATGTTCTAAATTTATTTATTTAATTAAGAGATGGCGCCTAACGCCTACCTCTAATTGTCAAATTACTTAGTTCCAATAGCCATATTATAGCCCGATAATTAGGCGATCGTTTGGTGTTGTTCTAAGTATACGCTAATAAATATCCGTCTATTTACTTCGACAGAGAAAAACTCTTTATTAATATTACATTTTCAGTTGACTTTATGATTGAAACAATTTACACTCTCTATACAATTAATAATTTCAAATCTCAACGCAATATTTATGTTTTTATATCACGTTTAATTTAAGAAATTTCTAAGCAAAAATTAATTAATTGTTTTTTGAATTTCAATAGTTATTTTTGTAAATTTACCATATACTTTTAAAATATCTTTCTAGAATAACAATTTCATGTGTTTATTTGGTTTAAAGTGTTTGTTATTTGCTTTGTTTCTCTTTTTGAAATTCCTATATAATTTTTGAATTCAGGCGAAGAAAATGTTACGAATTTCTGTTTATTGAGTTTTCTTTTATTCTTTAGAATGCAATAAGGGAGAAGAAATTATTAATTCGAACGTACAAGTTTCGGGTGACGAAAAAAAAGTCACCTTACAGGATTCTGTGGAGACTATTGTACACATCATCATGGATCTGGCAGCACAGAAAAGGAAAGAAGAATCAAAATCGTCTTCTTCTGTAAGTGACAATTCGATGGAAATAATTGAAAATAATTTAACAATTTTTATCATTTAAAAGTTTACAACTGAAAAACTCATGACAACCATGCACAATCTTATAAAATGTGTTATTTAAAATGGATGCAAAGTGTTTATTTATAAATAAATAAATATTTTCTGAGTTAATAAAAAAGCACTATAAGTAGTGTAAAATTATTATATCATTAATCAGATTCTTTCACTTTTTACAGGACTTTGCTGAAAAATTAAGCATGGAAAAAGAAGATTCCATGGAATTGAACGAAACAGGAGAAGTGATGGAGGAAGGTGAGGTCACAAAGAGATTATAAAAACATTTTTCGATTCATAAAATAATTTGTTTAAATATTATTATAAAGAATAATTGAATGTTAAATTCATTGTGTTAAAATCTGTTTACATTAAGTAACTTAATATTAATTATCCATGTACAGTTTGTCAGGTGTGTTGGATGTGGTAGTTTATTATATTCGAAACAATTCAAAATTAGCGTTAATTTCAAAATGTTTATTTCTAAAAGGATTTCATTCATTTCGTCAAAAGTACTTGAGATAATTATTTTTGTTGCTTAAATTTTTCAATTTCTCGCGTTGTCAAACGAAAAGTCAATTTAATTACGTTTATATAAATGCAAAGGGTTTATTATGTATAACGTCCGGTATATAACCACAAAATGAAACATAAACATTGAAATTAACATTAAAACAACAAATAATTTGCGAAACACAAACAGAAAAACACTGTGCACTTTGCTCTTAAAATTCGAAAATTTCATTCATTCAAAATAATCGAATTCATTCAATTCATAACATTGATTCGAAATAATATTCCATTCTTTATATGTTTGATTTTTTGATTCAATCAGAATGGAAAAAATCTGAACTTATATTTATATTCATAAAGATTACATTTATGTAACGTACTGTTTATACATGTGTACTGCTTTGTCATTTTTTATAGTTTACATATTATATTTGTATATATTTATAAACTTTTCAATCCAGCTTAATTTGCGAGAATAAATGAATATTGAAATACGTACAAATTTTTTACATAAACACGGATATTTTACAATGTTATATTTGTTATTTTTTCTAAACTTATTTATGGTTAATGGTAGCATTACAACATTAAATTACAAACAAATTGAAATGTAAATTATAAAATTATTACTTTTTAGTATCAAAAGAAATAAGAAAATTTGATGAAGCCAACAAAACAGATAACGATCGATATTCGTGGGAGAGCGAATCTCTGAAAGATGACGATGATGATAACGTAAGATAATATTTTGTATTTTTTTTTTACTTTACACTTATAAACCCATTCCCGTTCTTCGCTGAACTTTTTGAATAATGTTATGGTATTTGAAGGTTTTCGTCACTATAAATAATTTTATACATTTTAAATGATCGGCCTTAGAAACATTATATTGAAATTTTGAAAAAATAAATTTCAAATTATTTAAATATTACTTTGAAAATGGGTAAAATTACGAAAATACTAATTCAGATATTTTATTCTTGGAAAATTAATTGTTATAGCGGAACGCATTCGATTAAAACATTACATAATACCAGGTTATCCGACAGCTCAAAATTGGTTTTGAATGGTTTTCTAGAGTGCGAGTTTAAATATTTGCTGTATTTTTCGCCAAATTTGATTGGTTGGCAGATTACTGTTTGACAAATGAAAGGATTTGTCTTAACAAATATCTTAAAAATTTGAAATTGTCCCATTTCGTATTATCCGAGTATCGCTATAAAGGTAATGATGTTAGACTAAAATAATTACTATTTATATGGTGGTTACATCTTAGTGTTTGATTTATATATTTACGTAACAATTTAACATACAGAGTGACCAATTTAGCACATTATAAAAATTCTTTATTCCATCTTATTCCACACCATTTAATGACTGCCTCTCGGTGTAATAAACCCGTACATAAGACAACCTATGTAGTTATAAATCATATACTATAATATATTATAATACAAGAGTTGGTAGTACAAAATAGTGTAATAATCTTAATCTTTGTAGTTGTCATTTCCTAGTTTACCAATATATTTATACTCTTTGCAGAAAACTACAAAGTGTTCAGATATCTTCGTCTATATCTTTTACAAACTGCCATCAGCGATTTTTTCGTGCTGCAAAAGAAAATAAATGCTTAATAATGAAAAAGGTACGTAAAAGATTATTTATATTTTAATTATAACATGACTCTTATTTAATAAAAGTTAAGCGGTGTAAGATTTAAAATGTTTAAATTAATTAACGATAACAAGAATGAAGGTTACGATAAATGTGCAGAATAATATTCACATAAAATTCAATTCACTTTAACACCAGGTTATTCTACCAGTAAATAAATTACTTAGAACATAATGCCATAATCGTCAATACCAATTCATTCCGTCATTTGTCGGTTCGGAACAACGTATGAATAACAGTTATATCTACAAAAATTTCTTTATCTCGCTATCACTGTACTTTCATTGTGTATGAAGTACTTGTGACAATAGAACACGCTGCTGTTACTCCTAAAGTCCAGACGAGTTAATAAAAATAGTTAATGCGTAAACAGTACATTACAGCCTTCTCTTTTAACTGTCTTTACTCTCTTAATTATGAAGATAACTGTATATTATAACTATAACTGGTTTAATAATAAGGCCGCATTTTAGTTTGTTATACCCCGTTTGCACGGAGTATTTCAATCCTGATTCAGATTAAACGCGGCGAATATGCCGTAGTGCGATTTCTCTCGAGTGAAACTAGGTTCAATCACGATAGACTCATCGAGTTCTTAAAACTAGATTCAGTAATAATAGAGTTTTCGCAATTTCACACTCGCGAAAAAATACAACAAGTCGGCTGTTAACAGAGAAATAAAAATGTCGTCTGTCTATTATTAAATTTATGGAATGAAAAAATGTTTATTTCTAACCAAAAGTTTCATTTGGTTTGTTGGTGTCCGTGACTTAACGCGTAGTTATCTCAGTTTTATCATCGCATATACCTGGTTCTTTTCGAGCGGACTGCCTGTTCAAGCAGCTTGACAGTTACAA
Source organism: Centruroides sculpturatus (assembly GCF_000671375.1). NCBI lineage: Eukaryota > Metazoa > Arthropoda > Arachnida > Scorpiones > Buthidae > Centruroides > Centruroides sculpturatus. Next base: position 121,880 of record NW_019385311.1, on the reverse strand, counting down.
TCCAGACTGTAAGTAAATCGAGTTCGAAGTAAGTCGCGAACGTTGTATTACTGTGTTTACTTATAATATAATCTGCGTTAAGCAAAATTCAAAGTAGCAATTTAGAAATTATGTGTGTTTACAATTTTGCTAAAATCACCCCAAAAGCTTGATTTGTCTACACTTTTATACAAATTCTATGTATTAATTTGTCATCTATGCCAACTTTTGTTCTGGTTTACCCGAAATTTAATCGACAGTTTACTGTTTTTTCCGACTTTTATGCTTCTGTATGTATTTAAATGTATATGTGTCTGTATATACCAGCGTGTAAACTAAGTGCCTAAAAGAAAGTTTAGAGTTTTGCATTATAGACAGCTTTATAATATACATTTTAAAAAGAAACTCATATCACCATATTAAAAACACTGAAAAATCTCTTACAAAAATACATGAGATGACAAGCAATTTATTAAATTAATTTATGTGTTTTCTGCAATAAAATGACTTTATTATTTGCGACATAGATAATAATTAAGTAAACGTAAAATGTAGACAAAAGAAAAACATGTAAGTTATAAATAATAGGTTTTGTAATTAAAATTGATTTAATAACGCTTTTTTTTTTTTTAACACTTTTACAGAAGAAACTGAGCTGTTGCAGTTTCCTTCTTTTAGTTCTTCATATTTTGAGAAAATCTAATTTTAAGAAGCATTTACAGAAATTATTCTAGAATTCAATCTAAGTTAAAATATTCATTCCATACTGATTAAGAATTTTCACGGATTGGTGAATTTTTGATTGGGCGTGTTATCAGAAAATAGCGGAATGAAATTAGCATAGAAGAGCAGTTTCTGAAATACTACAACAGCATTGATTATAAAAAAAAGCTTTAAAATCGATTATAATGGTGATGATTAATTAATTAATGGCTTCAAGTTAAAGTATGGAACTTTTTGTTTGTTAAATTTATTTTTAAAATCTGCGCCTTTAGCGGAACCAAAAAAAGTTTTGTTCTTGAAAAAAATTTTAAAATCCGCGCCTTTAGCGGACCCAAAAAAAGTTATTAAAAATGTTTAAAATCCGCGCCTTTAGCGGACCCAAAAAAGTTATTAAAAATGTTTAAAATCCGCGCCTTTAGCGGACCCAAAAAAGTTATTAAAAATGTTTAAAATCCGCGCCTTTAGCGGACCCAAAAAAGTTATTAAAAATGTTTAAAATCCGCGCCTTTAGCGGACCCAAAAAAGTTATTAAAAATGTTTAAAATCCGCGCCTTTAGCGGACCCAAAAAAGTTATTAAAAATGTTTAAAATCCGCGCCTTTAGCGGACCCAAAAAAGTTATTAAAAATGTTTAAAATCCGCGCCTTTAGCGGACCCAAAAAAGTTATTAAAAATGTTTAAAATCCGCGCCTTTAGCGGACCCAAAAAAGTTATTAAAAATGTTTAAAATCCGCGCCTTTAGCGGACCCAAAAAAGTTATTAAAAATGTTTAAAATCCGCGCCTTTAGCGGACCCAAAAAAGTTATTAAAAATGTTTAAAATCCGCGCCTTTAGCGGACCCAAAAAAGTTATTAAAAATGTTTAAAATCCGCGCCTTTAGCGGACCCAAAAAAGTTATTAAAAATGTTTAAAATCCGCGCCTTTAGCGGACCCAAAAAAGTTATTAAAAATGTTTAAAATCCGCGCCTTTAGCGGACCCAAAAAAGTTATTAAAAATGTTTAAAATCCGCGCCTTTAGCGGACCCAAAAAAGTTATTAAAAATGTTTAAAATCCGCGCCTTTAGCGGACCCAAAAAAGTTATTAAAAATGTTTAAAATCCGCGCCTTTAGCGGACCCAAAAAAGTTATTAAAAATGTTTAAAATCCGCGCCTTTAGCGGACCCAAAAAAGTTATTAAAAATGTTTAAAATCCGCGCCTTTAGCGGACCCAAAAAAGTTATTAAAAATGTTTAAAATCCGCGCCTTTAGCGGACCCAAAAAAGTTATTAAAAATGTTTAAAATCCGCGCCTTTAGCGGACCCAAAAAAGTTATTAAAAATGTTTAAAATCCGCGCCTTTAGCGGACCCAAAAAAGTTATTAAAAATGTTTAAAATCCGCGCCTTTAGCGGACCCAAAAAAGTTATTAAAAATGTTTAAAATCCGCGCCTTTAGCGGACCCAAAAAAGTTATTAAAAATGTTTAAAATCCGCGCCTTTAGCGGACCCAAAAAAGTTATTAAAAATGTTTAAAATCCGCGCCTTTAGCGGACCCAAAAAAGTTATTAAAAATGTTTAAAATCCGCGCCTTTAGCGGACCCAAAAAAGTTATTAAAAATGTTTAAAATCCGCGCCTTTAGCGGACCCAAAAAAGTTATTAAAAATGTTTAAAATCCGCGCCTTTAGCGGACCCAAAAAAGTTATTAAAAATGTTTAAAATCCGCGCCTTTAGCGGACCCAAAAAAGTTATTAAAAATGTTTAAAATCCGCGCCTTTAGCGGACCCAAAAAAGTTATTAAAAATGTTTAAAATCCGCGCCTTTAGCGGACCCAAAAAAGTTATTAAAAATGTTTAAAATCCGCGCCTTTAGCGGACCCAAAAAAGTTATTAAAAATGTTTAAAATCCGCGCCTTTAGCGGACCCAAAAAAGTTATTAAAAATGTTTAAAATCCGCGCCTTTAGCGGACCCAAAAAAGTTATTAAAAATGTTTAAAATCCGCGCCTTTAGCGGACCCAAAAAAGTTATTAAAAATGTTTAAAATCCGCGCCTTTAGCGGACCCAAAAAAGTTATTAAAAATGTTTAAAATCCGCGCCTTTAGCGGACCCAAAAAAGTTATTAAAAATGTTTAAAATCCGCGCCTTTAGCGGACCCAAAAAAGTTATTAAAAATGTTTAAAATCCGCGCCTTTAGCGGACCCAAAAAAGTTATTAAAAATGTTTAAAATCCGCGCCTTTAGCGGACCCAAAAAAGTTATTAAAAATGTTTAAAATCCGCGCCTTTAGCGGACCCAAAAAAGTTATTAAAAATGTTTAAAATCCGCGCCTTTAGCGGACCCAAAAAAGTTANGTTTGATTGTATTTAATTTGTTTTTGCCTATATTTTATTTTGAAATATTTAATTAAACAGAAAAAATACTTATTGCTAAAAAAAAACAAAAGAAATGTGCTAATTTTAAAGTAAAAGCTCTGTAGTTTTTTTCAATTGTCTTGCCTTTTTGCGAAATTTGACGCTGAAGTGTAATTGTTTTTACATTTGGATGACCTTCAGAACAGCTGATATCGCCTTTCGCGGAACATTCTCATAAAATTTACAAGTGTAGAAGGGTTTAAAATAAGGTAAATACTAGCTGGCCGTATATTTTTAAATATTTTCAAAAAATTACGTTTTATTTTGCGATTTCCGACCCTTGACTTAATTAAACGTATATATAATAAAATCTGTTAATTAACAAGATTAAAAAACTATTGGAGGTCGTTTTTGACATTAGAAGCTAGTTTTACACAACTTTATCGAAGTAAAATCCATGCTACAAAACTTTAGAACAATGTGCTAATTTGATGAAAAATTTCTTAAAAAGAGAGTTAAGCGTTAATTGTGCGTCATTAAAAGTAGATTAAAATCGCAGTAACATTTTTCGCATAAAATTTTATTTTAAATTTTGGAGACTTAAAAAACAATCCAAATATAAAAAAAAACTTATTCCAAAGGGTCCGTAAAGCCGGTCTTTTTTAATATTCGACTTGGACCACAAGTGGCGCTTAAAATTAGCTACAATTTTTATCTATATCTTTACACTGACATTTGTAAACTTTGAACACAATAAACAACTTTCGATGTACAGAAAATGTTTTTATCTTTTCTCGTGCGATTTCTTAAAACCTCGTATAGTAATAAAACATACATACACACATGAAACACTTTGGCCATACACGAGGTGTTTAGCCAGCGGAAAAAAACGGTAAGCGAAAGAGGAGGCTAAGAGAAAGAGGAAGAAGAAGGGAGAGGATATAGACAGTAGAGAATAATAGAATCCCTCTGAACGGCGTACGTACGGCTAAAGTATTCTTTAGGTTTGATGTCGGCGTGCAATTTCTAGGCTTCAATGCCGTAGTTCCCCGAGGGGTCTAAAAGAAAACCCGAGTTTAGCGAACAACAATATAGAGTTTGTGGTGCGAGTTCAAACGTTACTTGTACACGGCAAACAGAAGTACACGGTTTACGTTTTAACTCCAAGAAAAAATCGTTGGGGCGCAGGTACGCAACATCACGTGACTCGGTGAACGTCGCTCGTTGACTCACGGAATATTTGTTTAAAAAATTGCGGATACATTTAACATCGAGGGTTACCAGCAATAGTAAATAAACAAATTAAAGTATTTTAAAGTATTTATAAAATGTTTAGTAACACTAAATAATTATTTTTAATCAGCGTGGTGTCTCCTACCGTGCGATAGAACGATACGACTATCTCGTACTTTTGTCGAAGGCTTATGGCTTATGTAAATTCGAAAGCGGTTCGAAAAATTAATTTTTAGAAAATTTACAAACGTATTACACTGTAAATAGCTAAAGATACCATGGAAAAACAAACCTACCATTACTTACGCTATTACGAAGTTTGTGCCAGGAATTATAATGCGAATGACCAGGTCTTATAATGTGAATGACCAGGACTTATAATGCGAATAAAACTAAACGTGAGTGACACAAAATGACAAAGTAAACAACATGAACGGACAGACAACAGACAAACATGCCAGACACCAAATTTTTTTCATTTAATTTTATTTATTTATTTTTTATTTTAAGCAACTCTCCACTTCATTTCTTTGAATACAAATAAATACAAATAAGACATGTGTTCAGATAAATAAAATTGGATTTTTTTTCCTTGCAGAAAGTATTATTTGGCAAGTCTTACAGGTGAATGAATTTTTATATCATTTATTCAAAGTGTCATTATATTATTATATATAAGCGATGAGGCACTATAATATTAATTTAATTAGATGTGTTGAGAGTTTAAAATAAATCATAAAATGAATGTATTTTATATTGCATCACTTTTAGTTTCAAAAATGAAATACAATAAGAAGACGAAGTCTTCTTAATCATATAAAATACAAAAGTTATGCTGATGCCCTGTTAGATTTTTGTACCACTGTAGAACGTGAGTAATTGCACTAAAACCCAGAGTAAACAGAAACTTAAATTACACTAATTACAGGAAAAGAAATAAACTGTATTATTTGTACTGAGTTTTGACCGTAGACACGATGTATTAGAAAATATCCAGATAATATAATATTTTTTTTTAGTATAAAAAAAGTAATTTACAATCCACAATTAATACACATTGCAGTAAGTGCTGTGGTGTACAATGAAGCAACTGTTTATCTACCGTACAGAGAGAGCATAGAAATAAACTTACGTAAAATAAAATTCAGTAAATTACAGAACACTGTGTATATTTATGCTCTTCATTACACGAACAGCAAAGGAAGAAAAAAATAAAGAAATTGTGTTGAACTTCCGAAACTGAATTTAATCTCTTACATTTAAAAAGAAATAGATAAAAAGAGCAGTGGATAATCGATATTTTGCTGTAATTCGCCTAAACTCTCCGTAGCGTGGTGCTACTCAGAGAAAAGCATATATATAATTATAATAAAATTACAATAAATTAAGTTAATATATAATTATATATACAGTACCTAATTTATATATAATTAATATATAATGTACAAACGAAACTAAACTTAATTAACCCGCCTAAACGTCCGTAGCGTGGCGCTACGAACGGCGGGAAAGTAGTTTAGCTGCCCAACGACGTTTTACGTAATTATAGGAGTTTTTTTACCGTTTTGTATGGATACAGCCTCAATTTTTTCACCATTTTATAGGAATCGTAATTATAGGAACCTGTCTTATAGGGGGATCTACTGTATATAAATTATATATAAATTAGGTAATGTACATATAATTATATATCAATTATATATCAATTAGGTACTGTATATATAATTATATATTAACTTAATTTATTGTAACTTTATTATAATTAAATATATATTTTTCGCCGTCTAGCGTCANTCTCCGTAGCGTGGCGCTACGCGGCAAAAAAATACATATAATTATTAATTATATGTATTTTTTTGCCGCGTAGCGCCACGCTACGGAGATTTTACGTTAACTGTCGTCTGTACGGTATGTAAATTAGGTACCGTAAGTCCAATACAGTACTGTAATTCTATACATTTCTTGTGAAAGAACATTTTTTATTCAACGGCGATTAAAATTATTTATATTAATGATGTCTTCAAAGTTCAGCAAAGTTTTCGCAGAAAAATAAGTTATTAGAAATCGGTCGCGGTTTGCTGAGCTGTTCCGCGACGAAAACAAGCTTGAACAACGGCGATGTCGAATGGTGCACACTCGGTAAGTAATCGTACAATTTTTTGTTTATAGCGTAGTTTATACGAATTATTTCCAAAAAATATATACATATTTTGGAAATGTTGAGTCTAATTAGTCTAGAATCGATTATTTTTATGGAATAAAACCTTTCAATCAGCCGTAGTCTGTAAACTTCACTGTCGGGCTGTGATTGTAAGGACTCGTAAGAAATCGGATTCCTAAAGAATGGAACGTATCTCTGATCTTATGGGGGGGGGTCGACTGTACTAAATTAGGGAAATTTAAGTCAACGTAAGAGTGAAGGTTTCATAAATGAACAAATATCTTTGTGTGAGGGCCGAACTTAGTGGAATTATTTTGTTTAAATATAGTTTTTGTTAAAAAAAGAAAATTAAAAACATAAAACAAAAATCGTCATTTTTAAAGATAATTAAACTGTTTTCCCACGGACTTATCTTTTGGTTGAAGTTGATACATCCGGAATTGGCAACAGAAAATTTAACTATCGGACGGTGAAAGAAAAATTCCCCCAAAATAACATGGGAAAAACTTAATGGCGACCCACTAATAAAAGGAAGGGGCCTATGAGTCCTGGAGTTAACTTTGAATTGTGCGTATGTTCGCCGCCGCTTGCTATCCGTCGCGCTCTAACTGTTCCTGATCGCCGCCACTCTGACAAATTTGTCGCCACTTCAAGATTTCCTACGTGTGAAAAACTCCGACTATAATTTTGTGAATTCTACAGGTATTTATCCTCGCGCAAAATTAATGTTAACTTTCTCTCTCGTTATCAGTCGTTGTTAGGGTGGTACTAGTTACGCAATATGTCAGCTTCGGATTAGCTTCGAGTAAGAAGCTATGAAATATAATCTGTAAATAGTCTATATCAAATAATAAACGGTTATTTTTATATATATGCAAGTTTGGGGAGTGCATTTCCTCTGGTTCTCTTCTTCTGCCTGTATCCCGGATCCGAAAGTCCGCAACCGCGACCGCTCACGAAACGAAATTAAACGGTTAATTCGGTTTCTGTGTCAGTCCACATAACACAGTGGTGTCATTCTGTCAAGGCGCTAAAGAGGTGCCGACCCTGCGATCTCAATTGCAAGCTCGTCTATCTCTTCACTCCCTCAACCGCTAACTACTAAAATTTAATATTATTAATCCTTCTAACATGCAAACGTCCCTAAAAAATTTCAGAAATTTCGACAAAATGCACAATAGTTATTAAGCTTGCCCTCCAAACAGACATAGAAACCCTCGAATTTTTGTTTTGTATTTCTGAAGGTATCAACGTTTCCGAGTTTAAAAATGTAAAAATTTTCGAAATTTTTAGTTATGCAATTGAGCTATGTACAGAGAATACCCTTTTTGTTTATTCATTAAATGTTACTTTCAGAAATTAATCATTACTAATTACCCAAGTAACTTAAATGAGCTGTAAGAAGTATTTAAAAATTAATTGCAAATGTTTGAATAAATAGGCGTTCCATAAATCACAATTTTCGGATCAAGACGTTAGGAAAACACAATAGAATAACGCAAGAAATTTGTAAAGATTCGCAATTAAATGTAGTTTGATTACGAAATTTTGTCAAGCACTCAGTTTTATTATTAACATCGACACGCGGGTGGTACAGAAATACAAACTTTTTTTTTCCTTACAATACAATCGCGGTGACAAATGCTTTTTATTTCTCTTCGTTCGCATTTTTCTTATTTTTCAAATTCGCCGTAAATTATGCAAGGTGAGTAATAAATCCTACCACTTGAGAATGCCGTGCATAATCCTGTAACATAAAGTACACTAGTATTTCCATTCTGTATTTACGTATACAAATAAAACACAATGAAATAACTTACCGCCGTCACTAAGTAGGAAAATGAAAAGCAGCACCTTCATTGTTCAAAAATATTTTCCACACTTTCGCGATATTAAGAGTTTATATACAAAACGATGAGGTCAAAGTAAGCGAGATACAGTTTATTATTTCATTAAATTATGTTATTTTTGATTTTAAATATTTATTTTTATTAAATGTAACATTAGAAGTCAAGGATTTTTTCTATAAAATGAATATCATCCCTAAAGGCGGTTTATTGAAAATTTTCATTATTAAAGTGCACGCTTCTAAACGATTGTTAATGGCATTCGCTCGTTGTAATAGTAATAGACACGAGCAACTATTTACTGTGACGTATAGTCACAATGTTGAGATACAAATCATTATGATATTTTTCATTTATTTAATTTAACGTATATACTCTCCACTTCAAATTAGTAGTCGCTTGCCCCTTACATCATACTTTTTCTTTAACAATAGAGTCGTGTCGGTCATTTATATAACAGCTTTCAGTAAACGTTTATATTTATATATATATATATATACGTTTCATTTTAACTTAATTTGCGAGAATAAATTAATATTGGAATACGTACAAATATTTTACATAAACACGGATATTTTACAATGTTTTATTTGTTTCTTTTTTTAAACTTATTTATAGTTAATGGCAGAACTATGATATTAAATTACAAACAAATTGTAATATAAATAAAAAATTATTTTTAATTTTTAGTGTCGAAAGAAATACTCAGATTTGATGAAGCGAAGAATAGTGATGATAAATATTAATGGGAAAGTGAATAAATGCAATATGACGGTGATGATAGAGTAAGATAATATCTTCTAATTTTTCTTACTTTACACTTATAAACCCATTGCTGTTCTTCACTAAACTTTTTGAATAATGTTTTGGTATTTGAAGATATTCGTGTCTAAAATAATTTTATACATTTGAAACGATTGGCTTTATAAAACTTTATATAGAAATTTTGAAAAAATCAATTTCAAAATATTTAAATATTACTTTGAGTATGGGCAAATTTACCAAAAGACTAATTGAAATATTTCATTCTTCGAAAATTGATTGTTACAGCATACATACATACATACATACAAAGGATAAGGCTTTACTCGGTGGTGTAGCCCTAGAAAAAGTAGGAGAGGGATGAGGGGGGAGAATGGAGGATAGAGGGATTGGATGGGGGATAGGGGATAGGGAATAAGGAATAAAACATTAAGGGAAGAGAGGGAACAGTTGGCACCTGTCGGGAACCATTAGTCCGGTGGAGAAGTCACAATAAGATACTGAAGGTACAATCAGTACAAAGAAAGGGAAATATTAATAAAAGGTAGTGCCTTCTTGACGCAGACAAAAGGGTTGAAGACGGTTGAATGGGTACCGTTACAAACAGCACAGGAAGGTGCACTCGAGAGTTAAAGTCCATTGTGAAGAGCAAGGTCCTTGGAGTGGGTCTTCATGACTGATCCTGATGGAAGAGTTGGTTCTGGTGGTAGAAGGTCTTGGTGATCGAACGTCGAGTCGGTGGATGGTTGGTGATATACCTCAATCCTGAAGGTTGATACTGGTTGTGCTGCTTGATGGTGATGCTGAAATGTGGGTCTGAGGAAAAGATGAGGGCTGGTAGTCAGCTAGGTTTAGAGTGTTGACAAATTTGAGAAAAGACTTGAATATGTCTTTGTTCTCAACAAAAGCACTGAGATGGCAGGGCCAGTTGTGTCCGTTTTTTGTGGTTTTGTTCCTCAGTTGCTGGCGGTGCTGAGCGTGCTTAGTACAGGTAAAAATGAGGTGGAATGGATCGTCTGCTTCCCTGACTGTACAGTCACAAAGCCCGTTTCCTTTTTTGAGGAAACGAAGCAAGTAGCAGTTGAAGTTGCCATGAGAGGTAAGAATCTGTGTCAGAGCATGGGTTGTGCTCAGAAAGGTAAGACGGGTTCTTTGACAAACGTCAGGAAGAAAACTGTGAGTAATGCGCCCAGTGAGGCTGCTGTCCCAGTCTTTCTGCCACTTTGTCATGATGATGGTAGAGATCTCTTTGCGCAGATGGGAGAGTGGAGCTGAGGTGTAGGAGTAATGAGAGGTCAGATTATGAGCCTTCTTTGCAAGCTTATCTGCTGTTTCATTACCACTATTACCAGAATGGCCTCTGACCCAGAAGAAGTTGATGGTAGTAACTCCTTCTAAGGCACTAATTATATCAAGACTGTTGAGGATAATTGGTAGTTTACGATTTTCTTTCCTAATCTGTTGCAGTGCGGTTCGACTGTCACTGATGATATTAACAACTTTCCCAGAGAACAAGTGAGTATTTTCTTGAATGTACTTTAAAGCCTTCCAGATTGCTAAAGACTCTGCCTGATTGTTTGAGCAGTTCTCGTACAGCTTGTAAGCTGCATCCCAGAAGAGCCGTTTTTGAGGATCCTCCAGGTGAGTGGCAGCGCCAACTACACCTGTAGCTTTGGAACCGTCGGTGTAGATGCTGAGCCCTTTCATAATTGGGGGGAATGGAAGTCGAAATTGGAGGTGATACTGTGAGCTGGGTGGCTGTTGATGCGATCCATATTGACGTCCAAGCCACAATGCAAGAGATCATCAATCAGTGGGTGGATTGTGTCTGGTAATTTATGTTTGTCGATCAGATGATGAATGGATTCAGGGCTGGCATTGCTGGAAAGCTTACTCACCAGCAGGTTCCTGACATATTTGTACGTGATAACTAGATTGATCGGGGTTAGTCCAGCAATCACTAGCAAAGCGTCTGTGGGGGCTGTCTTATAAGATTTTGTGATCGCTATGGCGGCGGTCCGCTGAGCCGAGAGGAGCTTCCTGCGGATATGGACCTTACTTGCCGCGTAACCCCACACCTCACAGCAGTAGGTGAGGATAGGTTCTATTGCACTTTTATAGATGATTTTACTGTTGTTATTATCTAGGCCCCACCCATTCTTGGCAATTGACCTCAGTTTATGACTGACACTGATGGCTTTATTGTAAGAATAATAAACGTGATCCCTCCAAGAGAGTTTGGGGTCAAGTATGACCCCTAAGTACTTAAGGTTGTTAACGTTTCGTATTGTTACTCCGTTGATCTTAATGGAAGGCTTTTTGTGTAAAGGATTTTTCTTAGGGAAGACCATAGTAGAGCACTTGGAGTGGTTTATTATTAGGTTGTGGTCTTGGCTCCAGTTGTAGATTCTCTTCAGAAAGTTGTTTGCATAGTTTTGTAGTTTTTCTTGGTTTTGATACGAGAGTAGTATTACAGTGTCATCAGCGTACCCTTGGATGTGTGGATTTCCGTCTTGTTGTGGGTCCTTGTTGAGATTCAAGATTCCATTAAAGAGGATGTTCCACAATAGTGGTCCTGACTTAGAGCCCTGGGGGCATCCCCTAGTGATAGGAGAGCAATGGAGGACCTTACCCTTTTCCACAGCCAGGGCAGATCTATCTGTGAGGTAACTCTTAAGTAGGTTAAAAGTGTTGACAGGGCAGAGGGCACCTGCGAGAGTGGCCAAGATTGCCGGCCACCAGGCATGGTCGAATGCCCCCTTAAAGTCAATACTGACCATGATTGTGTGTTTACCCATTTGCTTGGCCTTCTGGACATACGAGATGGCGTTTTCCAGGGCGTGGTGAGTGGCCTTCCCTCGCACAAATCCATATTGGTTTGGGTTGACAAAGTTGTTAACATTTAGATGGTAAAGGATCCTTTCAGCCATTAAGGCGTCTAACACCTTCCCAACCACTGAGAGGAGTGAGATGGGTCGGTAGTCGGCCGCGGCTGAGGGAGGAGAATCCTTGTCTTTCGGGATTAGCTTTATTGAGGCCTCTTTCCATTTTTTTGGAAAGTATCCACAGTCATAGCACTTGTTAAATAGGACCAGGAAGGTAGTGGGGATGGCCTCAAAAGCGTACTGGGCCATTCTCCAGTCTATGGAATCTGGTCCAGGTGCCTTCCGTTTCTTAATTTTGTTGAATTGTCGCTTAACTTCTTGGGCGGTAAAAGGCCTAACGTATTCTGTAGATTGGGTATTTATACTCCGATTCCTGATCTCTCTGTGGTATTCTGTGTCAGTATTTGGGTTGTCAGGAGGAAACAGGTCCGAGAAAATGCGTTTGTAGGTTTCTTCTGGGGTGGTTGTGAAGTTGTGATCGTCTGCGATAGTAGCTGGAGTTGTGAGCGGCTTTCTATTTTTTATGGCTGTATAGTATGGGGTTGACCAAGGTCCCCGTTCATTGGAGGCAGTGCAGAAATTCTGCCATAACTTTTTTCTTGTGCGGTTGATTAAAGTTTTGTATTCTCTAAAGTACCTTTGATAGGTTTGATGAAGGTTTTGCTTATTGATAGGATCTGTTTCTCTCCTGTACCTACGTTTTGCTATTCGCACTTTTTTCCTGTGGGCTTCAAGATCGCTGTTCCACCAGGGTGCAGATGGCTTGCAAGTTTTAATTCTAGTAGCCTTATAATAGGCCATATGGAGAGCGTTCTGAAGTTGTTCGACAGCATAGTCTATTTCTTGAGGATGTTTCAGTGAGGTCAGACCCGTGGGGTCCCAGTGTGCTTTGATGTATTCTTGAAAGAGGTCCCAATTCGTGATGTTTTGTATTATGAGGTTGTCTGGGCAATTTATACTAGAGATCTTGGTAATGATGTAAGCGTGGTCGCTGGCAGATATGTACTCTTGAGTCTGGCAGCTGATGTTGAGTTTTTGAAGTTTGGTATTACCCAGACACAAATCAATCCAGCTCTTTCCATTGTTACTTGAAAAGGTAGGCAGGTGGCTGGTGTTTAGGGACTGAAGGTTATGTTCTGACATGAACTCACTCACGGCATAGCCTCTTGGGTCTTCGACTGGGCTGTGCCAGATGGGGGACTTAGAGTTGAAGTCCCCGCAGACCAATATAGGGGATGTTGAGAACCCATTTACGTACTCCTTAAGCTCTTGGAGGGGGAAGTGAATATCCTCAGCTGGTGAAGCGTAAACATTAAGGATATACAGGTGATGTGGGCCATGTTGGACCCTGATGGTGGTGATATAACTGCTGCAGTATTGTGTGATCAGCTGGACATTCAGATTATCATTGGCAATGTGGAACCCTGTTTTAATCGGTTGGTTGTCAGTGCGCCTAGTGTAGGTTCTCCCTTTACCAAGCATGGCAATTTTCCCGTCAAACAAATAAGGTTCCTGGAAGGCTATTATATCAGCTTTCTTTTCGATGGCTGTCTGGACTGCATTTGAAGTGGCTGCCTTACTTCTCTGTAGGTTGATTTGCAGAATATTGAGAGGTTTCTTTGAAAGGTATCTTGGAATGGAGTCCGGGGTGGTATGAGAGTTGCCCATGATGTTTTTCATGTTGGGAGCCATTATTCATATCTTGTTGTCTGTATCTGACTAGCTTTGTACCTTTTGAGCATGATACAACCTTTGTCAAGTGCGTTGTGATCGGTACGGACCGCCTTGTTCTTCGGCACAGTTTTGTTGAATTGTTTACAGTTGTAACATGTGGGTTCCCAGTGGAGATTCGGACAGTCTTTAAATTTGTGTCTCTTTGTGCAGTGGGAACATTTTTGTTTTTCAGTACACCTATATGAGGTGTGTCCAAACCCTGTACAGTTATAACAACGGATTGTTGCAATATAATCGTCTAGCCGGACTGAGCTCCAGTCTATGAAAACTCTTTGTTGTTTCATAAGAACGTTCCTGATACTCGGCGAGACGCTAAGTATGATATGTTTTGAGTGACTGATTCCTCTGGGATAGAAGCTGTGACTTATTTTGGTGCTGTTACTGAACTCTTCTTTAGTAAGTAGCTCTTGTAAATGGTTGTTTTGATGGTAGATGTTGCATACTAGGTCTTGTCCTATGTTATCAGGGACATTATACAGAATAACCTTTGGAGGTTTTTGATTTTTTTTCTATTACTCTTATTTTCTCTGTTAATGCTTCATGAGTTTGCATGGCCTTTTTTAATGTTAAGAGGTCGGATTCCTCGTGAACTTGTATTTTGATGTCCCCGCTGGGAAGGGGTCTGACAGCCTTAATTTTAATCCCAAGCCTCTTTGGGTCCACATGGGTCTGTAAAAGTCCCATAATCTCCTCCAGGGTTGGAGCTGGGTGATCCGGTTTCTTAATTGGTGATATGATAATGTCATGTTTCTCGTTCTTTGGGTTGTACACACCATCCAGTTTGGCCGATTTTTTGTATATCAGCTTGGTTGTTTGACTCATAGGCTTGAGGTTCCTTTTAACAATTTCTGAGTAGGTTCCCCTGGTTGGTTGAGTGCCAGTGGCTTTCAGAACCTTTACTCTTTCTCTTAGGGCCAGCACAACCCCAAGAATTTGGTTGGCTGCAGCGTGCATTTTAACAGCAGCCTCCCTTGCCTGAGCACGCCCTTTCGTTTTGACAGAGACGTTGGAGTTTGTAGGGATACTTGTTAGGATTATATCCAGGTTCTCATTAATTGCTTAATTGCAGATATTAAATCTTCCTCTATGAAACTATTGTTGAGTGAATTATTAGTTTCCTCGACAGTCATGATGTCCGGATGCTGAGTAGTTACTTCAATGAGGCAGAAGTGAGTGAACGCCCTGGAGATAGTACCGATAATACACGGAAATATAACAAGTACCTTACCAGTAAGGCCGAAACAATAATTGAAACGACCGAGTTGAGCCGCCCGCTGATCGGCTAATCCACGCCTAATGGCTAGGCAAACCACGTGGAGAAGTACTTGTCCTTTGTTAACGGTACTTTGTTTTCGAATCGCGATATCACGACTAATAATTAATATATATTAATCAACTTTGTAGAATACATTACGGACGTGACAGAAGATATAAAACCGTCAAGTGTTCGGGAAAAAACCCAAATAGGCGATCTGCAGTGGGCGATCAGAGTTCGGCAGATTCAGACGAGAATAACTTCTGATGGAGTGAAACGTTTTCAATCGATTGTTACAGCAGAATGATGGCATTCGATTAAAAAGTTTACAAAATACCAGGTTATCGACCAGTACAAAATATGTTTTAAATGGTTTTCTACACTGCGAGTTTAAGTATTTGGTGTATTTTTCGCCAAATTTGATGGATCGGCAGATTACTGTTTAATGAATAAAACAGTTTGTCTGTACAAACATCCTAAAAATTTAACATATATTTTCAATCAGTGTCTATTTCATCAATGAAATTTTGCCATTTCGTACCATCCGAGTATCGCTATTCACGTAATGATGTTAGACTAAAATAATTACTTCTTATATGGTCGTTACATCATAGTATTTGATTAATATATTTACATAAAGTTTTAACATACAGAGTGACCAATTTAACACATTATAAAAATTCCTATTCTTTCCTACTGCACACCATTTAAAGAATGTCTCAGATTGTCTCTCGGAGAGATAAACTCTTACATAAAATAACCTTTCTAATTATAAATCAAATACAATAAGATACAATAAATATTAAAATGAAAATCATATAAAGAATTTGGTTATTTTAGCCTACCACTGTCACATTTATCACGATACTTGAATGGTAAGAAATGGTACAGTTTTATTGATCAAGTAGACNCGGAGAGATAAACTCTTACATAAAATAACCTTTCTAATTATAAATCAAATACAATTATATAATATATATAAGAGTTATAAGTACAAAATAATGTAATAATCTTACTTCCGTGCAATTTTTTGGAAAAATATTTTATTATAAAAGATAGGGTGATCCCCAGGCAATTTCTCCTTTTCTGCACACGATAACGCGCCATTGTTGCAGGAACGATCGTTGAATTCTACAAGGACAAATGGCAAAATCATTAACCGTTATAATAACAACAACGATGAAGACAAACGGAAAAAACGAAAGGAAATCGAACGAAATATCGAGCGGGAAGCGCAATTAACATTTCAGTTATTTCGAATTATTATTTACTTCCCTTTACAACATCGCTATTATATAAGGCACAGTCAGCGTGCCATTAGCGATTTTATACAAACATTTCAAGAAGTAGTTACGGTATATCAACAGACAATATAAGTGATGACAAATAAACATATGTTTTCATTTTCATTAAAACAACTGATATTGTTTGAAATGGCGCAAGGATAGTAACTGTATTTGTTAATATATGCAGTACATGTACTTTTTAATTAATTTTTTTACTGGTGTATAAAAAAAGTCATTATAAAGAAAGATACCAGTCGCCATTTCAAGTATAATTTACTTTACAAATGAAAATATTCATACATACACATTTAAACACTTTGTTAATTACCAACACAAACAGATATGTGAAAAGACAATAATAACCATCTCCAGAATAGTGAAAACGTGCTGTTTGTTCTAATAAAATGGGTGTATAATTACAAGTAAAAATCATATAAACATATATAGTTACACTTGTTATTCTCGTGTCGTTTCAAACGTACGAGTTCGTTGATCAAAGTAACTCGAAAACGAGTTGCGTAACTGTTCCGGAATTAGAATTTAAATTCTGCGTGGCGCCATCTATTACGATATTTAATTTAAAAACTTTTATTATTCTAAAATGGCAAAAAGCTTAATATTGAGGCTAGAGACGAGTTGTATAAAAATTTCTAAATCCTAATAACCGATAAAAATCTAACATGAAATAAAACACATGTACTCACTCTATTTTTCCACCCCGTTAATCTTTAACCATCAAAATTTAATATTGATAGGATCAATTGTTCTATACACAAATCCCCCTGCAAAATTTTAGAAATTTTCGACAAAAGGCATAGGAGTTAATAAGCTTCAAATTGTGTAAACAAAAGCGTGCACTTCTCACACACTAACATCAACACATACAGAAAAACCCCCAATTTTTTAAGCATTTCTGTATATTTCAAGTCCAAAAAAGTAAAAATCTTGGGGGAGATTAATATTTGAACTTTGTCATACATCACATCCGAGAAAGTAAAAAGAGCCGAAAGTAATCTAACCAATTTCAAAAATTGATATTCGTCTTTCTCGAATAGACAATGCCTTACTTTATCTTTGGTTTCATACGAATGAAATATCCGTATCCGTTAGTTGATCAGAATCCATTCCATTATTTACCTATGATTCTGCCGATTGTTTATAAAACTGTAATTACCTCTTAGAATCTGTTGCAATGTGTAATGTCCTAGGAGTGTACTGTACAATGTACCGGTGAAAAATGATAAATTCCGAAGGGATTTAGTGTATATTGGCTCATCTAAACGGTCAACACGAAAGAGGATACGCGAGAATCAATACGTAATTACAAACACCAGGCATGCCACAGCCTTAACCACGTGCTCCACCGTCCAGGACGGGCATGAGAACCTCCAGAACACCAAGTAATTAGGCAGGCCTATTAAATGGACCATATTCGTAGCCTGGAGACTTTGGAAATATATAAAGCAGTCTGATCGGTAGGTGTATTATCTTTAAGGACTGGAACATGATATTGCACGCGTGAAAGTACTTTAATGAAAAATTCGGGCAAAGTTAACCTATGTTACTTCATCTCAGACACTGTGTACATCTTTAAAATGTGTATGTGTGACATAGTCATACGCTTTCGATTTTTAGTCTTTTTACCGTACGAATTTGGTTTGGAGAGTAAACATTCCCCAGTTTACTGCACATATCTAAAATGTAAATATAAGCCTTAGGTATCAATTGAAATTTCGCAAGATGTTTTCGATTCGCTTTTACATAGTGAATTAGTGTGTCTAAAGCAATTTTTAATTCATATCAAATTACAGTAAACTGGAGAAATAAGAATAACATTAGCATTATCACCAAACCGCAGTAAAAACCGCGAAAGGAAACATAACAAAGCCACACAGAATTGCATTATAAGTTACATCAAATGTTCTGATTTTCGTTTGTGCTGGCGTGGCTGTTAAACACGACAAAATACAGAAAATAACGTGAGAAATTTATACAAAAGTTACTTCGATTCTGATATATTTGCGATTTATTCTACTGTCGAAACAAATATCTTCCGTTGTAAATATTCCCGAAAACAACTGACGGATATAATTCTTGTTGAAGTAAAAATGGTACACGGGAATATAAAATATCAAAATATATAAAAATGCACGAAAAGCGATTGTTATTATCAGCACTGCCGTGTAATATTAATTTCAGAATTAATATATTAATGTAGATATAATTAACTGCGTATAAGATACCCAAAACGATGATAAGAGCATCCAAAAATGCAATATTGTATTTTCGATAGCTCACTTTACAAAATGTCGTGGATGTCAAAAATGGATTCCACAGATCTAGAATACGATCTTGATTATCACGCATCATCGAATTAAGCTGAATATTAATTATTTAAAATTAATAAAATTAACAAAATTACGTACAAAAAACCAAACAATCAAGAATGACAAGTAAATTTTTCCAAATCGAATCTTATAATTTTATCTTAAGTACAGTTTAATATCCTGTTCTAATTACAAACAAAATGTTAAACAGAAAATCAATTTACTTAATTTTAATTTTTTTTTAATTTTCTATAAACAAAGTAAAACACAACAAGCTAAATATTATTTCTGACAAATAATATTTACCTTGACAAGGTAAATTTGACAGTTAATTCTGTCCAATGCATTTCTGTTAACCACTTCTATTTGTGATAAACCTCGTGTTTACTCGACTAATTATTAAATTTACAACCTTTATTTTAGTTATACTTTGATATTATTTTTATTTATTTATTTATGCTGCTATTATATGTCTTAATTATACAAATTTGGACTTAATAAATTTATTTACGTACGAAAAAATTACAATTACAACCTTTATTTTAGTTATACTTTGATATTATTTTTATTTCTTTATTTATATTGATATTAAGTGTCTTAATTATACAAATTTGGACTTAATAAATTTATTTACGTACGAAAAAATTACAATTTGAGTTTTTTTATAATTTTGTAAGAACGGTTCATTGCATTTTATCAATAAAATGAAAAACAATTTCAATTTCATTTTTTATTTGCCTAAAGCATCTATATTAATTTAACTGCAATTTTAAAAAAAATTGCAGTCTTACAAATTATCACTTCATTCCGTTTGCCTGTGGGTTTGTCTGTTTTCTCTTAATATCAAGAATAAAGTCAGATAGATATAATTTGAGACGAATATGGAACTAATAGAAACAGAAGACACAGTTTAAGTATATGAGATCTACCGATATAAATCAGAAGTCACGTTATTTCAATTCAAACATTTCTCCCTCAAAGCTGCTAGATTGATGACTGGCACTAATATATTGCTATCAGGAAAAGAATATTGTACAAGAAGAAGAAACTTCAAATTTGTGGTTAAGTGTACATATTTTAATCATCACGATACAAGAAAAAAGCTAATATTAATTGTGACAAGTTGTGGCAATAAATATCAGCTTTTTTCTATATTGTTAGTTCTGCAGTCGAAGACTTTATTGATAAGTTGATTGTTTATTTGCCAAATTAAAGATTTTATTTTGAAATATCAAGTAATTAATAATTTTTAAGTACATAATTCAGTTATATTTTCACCCTTCAATCACTTTCCTCTTTACTTTACATTTCGAATCAATAAAAGGAAATTACTAATTAAATAAATCTGTTTCTGATGTTTTAAACAGAGGTTTAATAACTGATATCAGCTAATTTCGAGTATCGACAAGCTGTAATTAAATAAATCACGTCACACGGAGTCGTAATCAAAAACTTAAAATCAACGGAAATTCGTGTTGAAGTCAATTAAAATTTTAAGTAGAAGCGTAAAGTGTGGAAGTCCAAACAGGAAATCACTCGGTAAGTATTCGTTTTATATAAAGCAATTTATTCAAAGTGACTATTTCTCCAGTTCTGTCAGTTTTTTCGTCATAAAACAATTAGAATTTAAAATTTAAAATTTGCTCTAGATTGAATTTTATTGAATTAAAACTCGCTCCTGTGTCGGATATTTCCATTTTCAATATACAGAAATTAAAGTAGAAATAGATATTAATATCGATACATTAATTTAGGAGTGGTTCGTTCGCATCACAGCTTTATCGTTGTAAGGAGAAAGCGAGTCAAGAGTTTTTCTTTAAATTCCTTTAATAGTCTGATAATCTCTAATATTCACTTTAATTAGTGGAACAATTTTAAAATCACGTGCATTTAAATAATTTTTTGCTGTTATTTCCTCGGTACGTATTTTAAATTCATTTTTTATTTAATTGTTAGCTTGTAAGTAAAGTCGTTATTAAAAATCCAGCAACGACTCGCTTAACTTTTCCGGAAACATTTGCTGGCGCCGTGTGTTACGATATTTATAAAAATAAAGTTTCGTATTTTTAATTATGAAGTGGACAAATAAGTTAATTCTTAGGGTAAGGATGAGTTTTATAAAAAAAAAAAGTTGTAAATTCATTACAACTAAAATTTTATTTGCATTTTAAGTTCGAACCGCACATGATAAAAAATGCACCAGAAGTCGTCTCTGGCTTGCGGGTATCGTTCGTATGTATTTTGTTCTTTTATCGCTTTATTTTAGGCGTGTTTGTTTCTATATGTTAAATTGTGTGTTATTCGTCGATTTATAATAATAAAAAACAATTAAACATCAAAATTTCCTTTAAAATAAAGAGTATTATCTTTCAATAGCATTAATGTGAGATAGTGTCTTTTATACTTAAATGTAATAATTAAATCACACATCTATGATAAGTAACGACAGCTAATTATAATACAGAAAACATTTGTGTTGAACACGATACGACCATTGCTTATTCAGGCAATTTTCATTTGATTATATCTCATTTCATTATTTTATTTATTGCTTTGGACTTTAATTTATTATTAACGCGTTTAATGGCTTTATTTTATCTTAAATTACGTGTACTAGCTTTTTTTATTTTTATCAAAATGGATATCGTTTCGGGTCGGGAAATTGTTAATTGACTTTCCTTTTCTTTTAACGTGAGAATTTCTTCGGACTTCGAACGACTGCCCTGCCAGAACTAATTAAATTCGAAAAATTCAACAATGAAACACCCCCGTATTTAATATTACATAGTTTTAATCTTTTACAAAGCTTATAATATTTTATTTTTATATTCAATAGATAGAGCATGATGACAAATAATATTGAAAACGACAATAAAATTCAAATAAAAAGAATTTACTTTCTGATACTGCTGCAATTCCTCCTTTTCCTCGTATTATCGTGTATGTTCGTCTATTTGCCTCAACATTCGAAAATTCAAATGTTACCGAAGAAAACAATATGAAGACTCGGAAAACTAATGACAAGGATGCCATCATCAATGAAAACGCTATTGGTTATCAACTGAAGAAAAGAGAAATCTCGTCCGAAACCGAAAAAGAGTGCAAAGGGAATTGTTCTCTGACACTAAATCCATCTGAAATAAACGACGATACAATAATGATAAAGGAAAATTGGAGTGTAAAAGTAAGCGTTTAGTTAAACTTGTATAATCTAAAATAATTAGAAATTAATTACTTAAAATAATTAATAAGCATAACAATGTGTTCTTTTTATCTGTTTAAATTGTCTTTCGTTTGTTGTTTATGTAGAAAGCTGATATCTTGGAATACTGTTTCACTGCCGTTGACTTTTGTCAAAAAAAAACGGAGAAAAATCAAATGGTATATCTTTAATTATATAGGTCAATTAACATAGAATTTGTTAACTTAACGAGAACGACGATATTAATATATTAACATTCATTTAAACAGAAGAACAGAAAAACAATGTTGGAGGAGAAAATCATAAAGAAAATAAGAGTAAGAGAATTTTCTGCCTCTTTATATATTATATTCAGAATTAATGTTGACGTTGTACAACTTCATAATTGTATATTTGATGAAATTTTAAATTTGTTGTACTTTTGATAAGACTTGGCACAACACAGAGATAATTTGTTTGAATAATTGTGTTGTTACGCTATAAAAATAATTTCTTGGGTTAGAAATAGTGCAGTTTGTGTTAAGTTTTTCATTTTCCACGGTGAAAATAGTTTTCAGTAATCTTTATGTATCAGATGACTCGAAGTTATTTAAATATGAATTTTACTTTTTTTGTATTCCGACCCTTTGTATTATTGTAAAATTTACATCTTGATTAGCGTAAAAGTGTTTTTCCAGTTTATTTACGAACGTTTTGTTCTATTCGGTGTAACTCGTAGTATTTATAAACACTTCTTTTTAAAATTGATTCATTTTGTTTAGAACGTGGCAGAAAATAATTTAAAAAATTAGCTATAATAGTTTTCTTTGCATTATTTATTTCTTTCAAATTCGCTTTTGAAGAATAAAAAAAAAAATTTTGTAAAGAAATTTTTAAGTCTTGAAAAACGTTTTTCGAGTTTTACAATACCAGTAATTTATGTATTGTCTGACACATCAAAATGATGTAAACGTAAATTGTAAAGTTTTAAGTGCAAGAATGCAAGTGTAACAAATAAGTTTTTACTATCATTAGAATCATAAAGTTTCTTATTTAATGTGTTAATGTCTTTTGATTTCTATTATTTACATCTTTATTCTTTTCTACGAAATTATCGAGACACTTAAAATGTTAGATGTACTTAAAATTATTAATATATTTAACAGGTATAAGCTTTGCATTGAAATTGGTAGGTGAATACGTGTTTACTTAGATGCAATTGTAATGGCGAGAAAGAGAAATAAGTTTTATTCTTTTCGTTATCGTGAAAAATGGTACAAATAATTAAAACGATTTCTCTTACAAATATAATTAATTATCTTGTATCATTTAAATGGTTCAATTTTAACTCGAAGTGAATTGTGAGGTATTACATGTTAATAAAAACATTTTCATTTCAATAATTTTGAATAAATGTGCAATTTATTTTTAATTAAATATAAATAAAGCTTTCTTTTCAGATTGCATTCTCCAAAAAATTACAGATGAGGAGGCTTTTCAGTATCAGGACCTGAGTTTTCCTTTCGAAGTTTCTTATCTGTCAGTATTGGTAAATATCGAAGAGGGTCCAAAAGACAATTACAAGATTATTTTCCAAGAATGGTATTACCTTTTAGTGAGAAAATTTCGACTTAACGAAAAACGAGAAGTTCAAATACTGAAAGAGTATGAATTACCCGAACAAATGCATGTTTGGGGAGTTATTGAATACAATGAAAATATTTATAGTCGACATGATAATACCTCGGAACAAAGAATTGTCAAGTATAACATTAAAACTGGAAAGTTGACTTTTGGGGATAAAGTCGAATTTGTTGAGTATGATTACAGTATATATTTATTTCCAAGTGACAACTTTTTCTGGGCATTTGACACGATAAATCGTAAAGAATCTAAAGCAGGTTCCTGGTTGGAGATGATTTACGAGGCGTATAAAATGGACTTCGATAATTTAAAAGTTTTGTCAAAGCGAAATTTTAGAGTTAATAACTGTTATCTTCTACGCATGTTCGTTGCTTATGATAAGCTGTATTGCGTACGTTATCGCCCGCCGAAGTTTTATATTTCGTCGGCTTCGAACGACGAAGAGTTTCTGTACATTGATATACAGGAACACCCGTACGGTTACTACATCAAAAAAGTATTCTATAATGTTAATGAACAAAATATTTACATACAGTTAATAAATGATAGAAAACACAAATATAAAATTATTGTAAAAAAGTTACACTTCAATTGTTCAAACGAAGATTGACGAATTTCGTCGAAACTTGAATTATTTTCTTTTATTTTTACTTTTCCATATAAAAACGCTTGTACGAATGAATAATTTTAATGGTAATAATTCTTTTGTATTAAAAATTTAACAGTTATAAACTATATTTTTTGCTTCAAACACAATTGAGTGTTACAAATTGAGACACTTGACGGATGTTTTATTAATATAAAAACAACATTACAGAATTACATAATATTTTAATAAACAATCAACTTAAGATAATTAAAGCTGTTATATCTAAACAGATAATTGGTGTAACGCAAGACTGGGTTAACAGTAAAAAATATGGAATAGTTTACGGTGATAAATTTAGAAAACTTCCGATTGATCCTAAAGAAGTTATTATAAGGAATTAAAGAATGGGGTGACTAAACTGCATAAACTGAACAATCTAACTAAAACAGAAAAAGAGTTAATCTTGAGACAAGAAAACGACCGTACACCAAAAATGAAGATACAACTCGAAACACATAAAACATGAACAAGTCCGTTCTATTGTTTATTTCAAAAATACGAAATTATATAATCTAGAAAAATATTTAAAAGAGAAGTTGATATACTCCACTTCTACACCACTCGTTGTAGCTACAAATTAAATTAGATTTGGACATTAAAATGGCTGACATATCGAGCGAACAAGTAAAATATGTCTTGGATCATTCGCTTCCAGTAACGCAAGTTGCCTCTCTTACTCCAATCATTTCATCTCCAATTATATTAATAATCCAAGTATTGTTATTGCAACGATCAGTTTGTGTGTCTTTTACACATTCCGAAATTATCTTAAAAAACATCACAAATCTATTCATCGAATACATCTAGTAATAAAAGAAAATATTTCATTCCAAGAGATTAACTACTCCGAAGGAAGATGTAGAGATCAAAGTTATCCATGATGGCAATCAACAACATGAATTAACACCTGACTTTTCAGTCTTCTTGAATTTAGTTGAAAGGAAAAAGTAAAGAAAGACATTAATTCAACGTTTTCTACATTCCTAATTGTCCAACTTTGAGAGCTTTGTCAACAACTTTTTATTTCTTTCTTCATTTCTTCAATAAAACAGTTTTTGTATGTCGGTTCGCATTATCTTTTCTCCCAGATATTTTGCGAGACGATTATCACGGAAAGTGTATAAAATAATACTTCTTTAAGCTTAAAGGTATCACTATTTGTTTTCAAAATTTGTTCGCCTTCTATTTGCGCGTTTTTGACAAAAAAACTTTCCCGTGTAAATAAAATTCAAACAATTTTAATTCGTTTAACTTTCCTGCGGTTGTTCTTTCCTTTAAAACTTGAATAATTGGTTTTCATTGTACGTCCCACTGTTGTAGATTTTCTATCTGTTATAGGTTCAATCGCAATGATTTGTCTGATGAGAATGCGACTTAAAGCGTCAGCATTTTGATGAGCGTTTGCTGGTTTGTGCACGATTTCCTGAAAGATGATGATTCGTCTGAACAGTTTAGAGCAGTGTTTAATTGATTAAACACTGCTCTAGACTGAAACGTAGAAACAGAGAAATAAAATATTTAATTATTAAGGGATGTTTTCAAGACATCCTCGAGTGCTGCCAAATCGATTAATTAAACGTAAAGTTGCCTTTTATATAATAATAAACTGAGTTTATTACTTTCATTTTAGTTATCGTTTGACATTAATTTTTATATATTCATATATACAGATGTTTAATATGCTTAATGTACAAGATTCGGCTTATTAATAAATTTACGTATGAGAAAATTGCAATTTGAGTTTTGTATAAATTTGAAAAGAACGTTTCGTTACATTTTTGCTGAAAAATAAAAATTCAATCATAGTTTAATTTTACCATTTACTTAATTTTAAATAAGTTTGCTTTCTGCCTGAACGTGTGTTTGTCTGTCTTCTCTAAATGTCGAGAAAGGAATCGGGTAGATGTAAATTTAAAAAGATATGGAACGATTTAAAGTAGGAAGAACGGATTAAATATATATAGTCTACTGATACGGATCGAGAGTAACTTTATTTTAATTCGAGCATTTTTTACTGAAAGAAGCTAAAACGTGAGAAGAAATCATTAAATCCCGGCATTGTTTTGTTGTCAAAATGAACACTATTCAATTATAACATCTTTTTTTGTTGCCGAGATAATTTATTTACATTTAACGCTTTCAATACATTTTATAGGTCATCTTCAAGTTGAAAAAGATTGGAAAATATTTCTGTCGAATAAATGTTAGCTTGTTTATGATCAGTTCTGCAGATCATTTTATTTATGAATGGTTTGTTTATTTGTCACATTAAAGATTTTAATGCGTAAAATAGAATTTATGAAAACTTTAGGAACATATAACTCTGATATATTTCCACTGTTCTGTTATTTTTCACCTGATTTTACATTTCAAATACGCGAAGAAAATTTAGTAATTAAATAAATCTGTTTCTGATATTATAAACATTATTTTAATAACTAGTAACAGCTAATTTAGAGTATAAATAAATAACTAACGTCACACGAAGCCTTTATCAAAAGTATGAAACAAACGGAAACTCGTGTTTAGATCGATTAAAACTCCAAGTAAAAGCGTATAGTGTCAAAGCCCAAAGAGGTCATCACTCGGTAAGTATTCGTTTTATTTAAAATAATTTATTCGAATTTCATCGAAATAAATATTCTTCGAGTTCGTGCACCTTTTTGTTAGTAAACAAGTACAGTTTTAAATTTAAAATTAGCTCTAAATTAAATTTTATAACAAAAACTCGGGCCTGTGTCGAATATTTCTATTTTTAGTGTATAATTAAAGCAGAAATAGATTTTAATATCGATACAATAATTTAAGTGTCGTACGTTCGCATCGCAGCTTTATCGTTATAACAAAGAAGGCGAGTCAACAGTTTTTGTGATTATTTCNGAACAGTTTAGAGCAGTGTTTAATTGATTAAACACTGCTCTAGACTGAAACGTAGAAACAGAGAAATAAAATATTTAATTATTAAGGGATTTTTTCAAGACATCCTCGAGTGCTGCCAAATCAAGTAATTAAACGTAAAGTTGCCTTTTATATAATAATAAACTGAATTTATTACCTTCATTTTAGTTATCGTTTGACATTAATTTTTATTTATTCATTTATATAGATGTTTAATATGCTTAATGTACAAGATTTGGCTTATTAATAAATTTACGTATGAGAAAATTGCAATTTAAGTTTTGTATAATTTCGAAAAGAACGTTTCGTTACATTTTTGCTGAAAAATAGAAAGTCAATCGTAGTTTAATTTTACCATTTACTTAATTTTAAATAAGTGTGTTTTATGCCTGTGCGGGTGTATGTCTGTCCTCTCTAAATATCGAGAAAGGAATCGGGTAGATGTAAATTTAGAAGGATATGGAACGATTTGGAGTAGGAAGAACGGATTAAATATATAAAATCGGGAGTGACTTTACTGAAAGGAGCTAAAACGTGAGAAAAAAATTCATTACATCCCGGCATTGTTCCGTTGTCAAAATAAACACTATCCAATTATAACGCATCTTTTTCTGTCGCCGAGATAATTTTATTTAAATCTAACGCTTTTAAGTAGAAAAAGATAAGAAAATATTTTTGTCGAATAAACGTTAGCTGCTTTATTATAAGTTTTGCAAATCATTTTATTTATAAATGGTTTGTTTATTTGTCACATTAAAGATTTTAATGCGTAAAATAAAATTAGTGAAAATTTTAGAAACATATAACTCTGATATATTTCCACTGTTGTGTTATTTTCCACCTTACTTTACATTTCAAATACGCGAAGAAAATTTAGTAATTAAATAAATCTCTTTCTGATATTTTAAACATTATTTTAATAACAAGTAACAACAAATTTAGAGTATCGACAAGCTGTAAATAAATAACTAACGTCACACGAAAACTTTATCAAAAATATAAAACAAATGGAAATTCCTGTTTAGTCAATTAAAACTCGTAGTACAAACGTATTGTTTCAAAGCCCAAAGAAAACATCACTTTGTAAGTATTCGTTTTATTTAAAGGTTTTGATTTGAATTTTATCGAAGTAAATATTCTTCGAGTTTGTGCACTTTTTAGTCAGAAAATAATTATAAATTTAAATTTAGAATTAACTACAAATTAAATATTATAAGTAAATTTTGCGTCTGTGTCGAATATTTCTATTTTTAATGCATAAGTAAAACAGAAATAGTTTTTAATATCGATACAATAATTTAGGAGTCGTTCGTTCACATCACAGCTTTATCGTTATAACGGAGAAGGCGAGTCAACAGTTCTTGTAATCGTTCCTTTAATAGCCTGATAATCTCTAATATTTACTTTAATTAGTCAAATAATTTATATAAGCACGTGCATTGAAATAATGTTTTGCTGTGAGTTTCTCGGGGAGTAGTTTAAATTCATTCTTTATTTAATTGTTAGCTTGTAAATTCGTTATTAAAAATCCAGCAACGACTCGCTTAACTTTCCCGCAAGCATTTGCTGGCGCCGTGTGTTACAATATTTATACAAATGAAGTTTCGTATTTTTAATTATAAAATAGCCAAATAATTTTTAGGGTAAGAATGAGCTTTGTAAGAAAAATTTTAAATCCTTTCAAACAGAAAATTTTCACAAAAAGCACAGACATTTTTACGTTTTTACACCTAAACTAATATTTACTTTAATTAGTCAAATAATTTATATAAGCACGTGCATTGAAATAATGTTTTGCTGCGAATTTCTCGGGGCGTAGTTTAAATTCATTCTTTATTTAATTGTTAGCTTGTAAATTTGTTATTAAAAATCCAGCAACGACTCGCTTAACTTTCCCAGAAGCATTTGTTGACGCCGTGTGTTACGATATTTATAAAAATGAAGTTTCATATTATTAATTATAAAATGGTCAAATAACTTAATGGGTAAGAATGTTACAAATTGAGACACTTGACGGATGTTTTATTAATATAAAAACAACATTACAGAATTACATAATATTTTAATAAACAATCAACTTAAGATAANAAATGAAGTTTCGTATTTTTAATTATAAAATAGCCAAATAATTTTTAGGGTAAGAATGAGCTTTATAAGAAAAATTTTAAATCCTTTCAAACAGAAAATTTTCACAAAAAGCACAGACATTTTTACGTTTTTACACCTAAACTAAGATTCATTACATACACGCATATTCATACATACAGATAAAAATCTCGAATTTTATTTGCATTTCAAGTTCGAACAGAACACGATGAAAAATGCACGAGAAATCGTCTCTCACTCGCGCGTTACGTTCGTATGTATTTTGTTCTTTTATCGCTTCATTGTTTATGACTATTACATTGCATTTGTCCATTTATAACAACAAAATAACATTAGACATAAAATTCCCTTTTACATAAAAAATATTATCTTTCTTTCAGTAGCAATAATGTCAGACTGTGTCCTTTATATTTAAATTTAATAATTAAATCACACATTTATGATAACTAACGACAGCTATTAATATTTCGGAAAACATATCTGTTAAGCACGATATAAGCATTGCTTATTAAGGCAATTTTTATTTTATTGGACGATATTTAATTCTTTTATTTATTGCTTCGGACTTTAATTGATTACTTACGCATTTAACTGCTTTATTTTACCTTAAATTACGATATCGTTTCGGGTCGAAAAATAGTTTAGTTGACTTTCCGTTACTTATAACGTAAAAATTTCTTCGAACTTCGAACGATTAGCCTGCGTAAACGAAATAAATTCGAAAAATTCGACAATGAAGCACCATTGTATTTAATATTATATAGTTGTTATTATCTATTACAAAGCTTATAATATTTTATTTTTGCACAAAATTATTTAATAATTAATTTTTTTTATTCAATGACAATAGGTTAATGAAGAATATCAACGAAAACTACTATAAAATGCATATAAAAATTCTGTATTTTTTGATATTGCTGCTGTTTCTCTTTGTCTTCGTACAACCGTTTATAATTATCTGTTTACTTCAAAATTCAAATATTCGAATGGCTTCACACGTTACCGAAGAGGGCAATATGAGGTCGGGGAAAACTAATGAGGAGGATGCCATCATCAATGTCAACGCTATTGGTTACCAAGTGAAA
Source organism: Centruroides sculpturatus (assembly GCF_000671375.1). Classification (NCBI taxonomy): domain Eukaryota; kingdom Metazoa; phylum Arthropoda; class Arachnida; order Scorpiones; family Buthidae; genus Centruroides; species Centruroides sculpturatus. The sequence goes on along the minus strand of NW_019385311.1, from coordinate 91,802 downwards.
AAAAGAGAAATCACGTCCGAAACCGAAAAAGTGTGCCAAGCGGATTGTTCTCTGACACCAAATCCATCTGAAATAAACGACGATACAATAAATATAAAGGAAGATTGGAATGTAAAGGTGAGCGTTTAGTTAAACCCGTATAATCTAAAATAATTAGAAACAAATTACTTCAAATAATTAATAAGCGTAACAATGTGTTATTTTTACTTGTTTAAATTGTCTTTCGTTTGTTGTTTATGTAGAAAACTGATCTCTTAGAATACTGTTTCACTGCCGATGACTTTTGTCAAAGAAACAGAGAAAAATCAAAAGGTATTTCTTTTATTATATACATGACTTAGATATAAAATTTTCTGTGGAATCGAGAACAATGATATTTATATTTTAACATTTATTTAAACAGACGAACAGAAAGACAATTTTGGAGGAGAAAACCAACAAGAAAATGAGAGTAAGAGAATTTTCTGACTCTTTTTATATTATATTGAGAATTAATATCGCCGTTGTACAATTTCATAATTGCTTCTTTGAGCAAATTCTGATTTATTGTACTTTTGATAAGACATGCGTTGTTTTTGCTGTGACAATAATTTCTTGGGTTGAAAATAATAGAGTTTGTGTTAAGATTTTCATTGCGCGCGGTAGAAATAGTTGTTCATCTAGTGTAAAATTTACGTCTTCATTAGCGTAAAGATGTTCGTCCAGTTCCTTTTCGAACGTTTTTATTCTATTTGGTATAATTCATAGTGTTTATACAGATAATTTCCTTCTAAAATTGATTCATTTTGTTTCGAACGTGGCAAGCAAATCATATAGAAATTTTCCTGTAATTGTTTGCTTTTAATTATTTTTCGAAATTCTCTTTTCAAAAGTAATAAAAAATATTTTCTAGTGAAAAAATCCTTTAATTCATGAAAAACGTTTTTCCAATTTTACAATAAAATAGAAACAATACTCACTACACTAAAACATAAATGTGATAGAAAGGTAAATTGTAAAGTTTTAAGTTCAAGAATACATGTGCAAGAGTGCACAAATAAGTTTTTTATTATAATTAAAATCGTAAAAACTTTTGTACTATCAATATACAATTTCTATTTAATTAAATGTGTTATGTCTTTTCATATCGATTATTTACATTTTGTTTTTTTTCTAAAAAAATTACATTTACTATGTTGAAAACATGAAATTTTCTCGTAATCTGAACATTTCTGTCAACTTCGTGTGAGAAATACTTCCTTAAAACTCTTATTTACGCTAGTGATAAACAAATGAACCGACAAAAAGAATGGCGAGGCTTTGGCTTCCAACGAAAAGTTAAGAAAATTAGGAAAAACGTTTGATAATTTTTAATTATCCCGACTTGAACTTTCATTTTATATTACAATTTTAAGACAGTTTTCTTACAAAACACAAACTTATAATTAACTTGTAACATTTAAATAGTTCAATTTTAACTCAAAGTGTATTGTGACGTATTATATGTTGATAAAATCATTTCTATTTTAATAATTTATTTTTAAGTAAATATTTAATTGACGTTTTTCTTTTCAGATTGCATTCTCCAAGAAATTACAGATGAGGAAACTTTTCAGTATCAAAAACTCAGTTTTAATTTAAACGGAATGCTTCCGTCAAAATTGATAAATATCGAAGAGGGTCCAAAAGACAATTACAAGATTATTTTACTAGAAAAGGCTGCTTTTTTATTGAAAGAATTTCGTCTTGATGAAAAACGAGAAGTTAAAATACTGAAAAAGTTTAAATTACCCGATCAAATGTATTCTCGGGGAATTATTGAATACAATGGAAATATTTATGGTCGACACGACAATTTGTTGAAACTGGAAATTTCACTTTTGGGGATAAAGTCGATTTTGTCGAGTATGCGATCGGCGTACATTTACTTCTGAGCGACAACTTTTTCTGGGCAATTGACAATACATATATGACAACACGTTCAGGTCTTCGAAACAGTGTTTTGGTGACGTATAAAATGGATTTGGATAATTTAAAAGTTTTGTCAAAGGTAAATTTCACTCTGAATAATTGCTTATGATAAGTTGTATTGCGTCCATTATCGCCCACCAAAGTTCTATATTTCGTCAGCTTTGAACGACGAAGAGTTTCTGTACATTGATTTACAGGAACACCCAGACCCTTACGATATCGAAAGAGTCTTGTATAATGTTAATGAACAAAATCTTTACATACAGTTTATGGATCGTAGTAAACACAATTATAAAATTTTAATAAAAAAGTTACACTTCAATTGTTTAAACGAAAATTGACGAATTGCGTCAAAACCTGAATTGTTTTTTTCTTATTTTTACATTTTCATAGAAAATCGCTCGTACCAATAAATAATTTTAATGTTAATTTCTTTGCATGTAATATTAATAAACGTATTATCTGCTTACTTACTTTGTTGCAGTAGAAATAACAGTGATAAGTACAAAATATTATTAGCTGAATTCTGTAGTTAAAAATTTAACAGTTATAAACCATACTTAATAATTTTGTGAATATTTATGTATGAAATGTAATTCAATTTAACTGATTATATAGCATAACGGAGTTAGATTAATAAGTAAAATGCAGGTAATAAAAGCCAGGTCCGAATCCCTTCGAAATGAGAGTAACGTAAAAGACAAAAGTTCTATGCTGACTCACGAAAAGTTATTACGATTTATACGAGAATAGAAAAGAGAGCGACCGACAAAAATGAACCTGGAGATTATATTGAAGTAACCAGTAATGTTCTGAATGTTAAAAAAATAGATAAATTATTAATTCGGTTTAAAGTTATTGGAGCAGTTATCGTGTTGTTTAATGATCTGTTTCATATTCTATATTTAACATATATTTCTATTGGACACGGTGTCAGAGATCGAATGGTCGAAAAACTGAATTGTTTTTCAAAAATACTTCTGAAGGAGATATCTGTTTGCTTATGAAAAATGACCTCCGAAAGTCCTTTCTAAAGGTCTCTTTTTGTGGCATATCAAAACAAAACCTGACGTCGGAGAGCCCCTGGCGCAGGATAATAAGTGGTTAGTATCGCGCCAAGGTGTATCCTGGGGGAAGTTACAACCAGAGTGATTTCCTGTTTCCTTTCCTGAAGCGCGGTGTAAATCAATTACGTTATTAACTAAGTTAATTAATTATTTTTTAAAGAATGCCAATATTAAAAGTGTTTATGACAATTGTACTAATTATTGGCAGATAAATATTTCAAAGTCCTTTCTAAGACACATGTGACAAAATATAATGATTCATCAGAGAGTTTCTGAAAACAAAAAATGCTAAATTAGACATTTCACACATGTAATAACTGCATCACGTGTAATCCATGCATCACCTGTATGATCAAACCGTGCACGTAATACATTTTGGTGTTGGATGTGTTTTAATTTCATGTAAAAATGTTTTATTTTAAAAAATTGTTTCGATTTAATAAAATTATATTAAAACCTCAGATTTTAGTTTAAAACGTCTGACTCTTATTGCATTTGATATGTTTTATTGGTATTATTCCTTCCTTTAAATCACTATCCATCCACGTATCCTATTAAATAAAATTATAATTCACGTTTTAAAATAATAAAATATGGACAAAAAGGTGATAGAATATTTATTTAGTTGCATTTTTGCATGTTCTGTTAGACTTTACATATTCTGCGGTGTTAGTGTTCTCCTCGGACCGCTAGATGTCACTAGTTGGCGCTGTCGCCACTACGGCACATGCTAATTCACCAGAGTTTCCACTATTGTCGTATGAGCTATTTGATGGCACTGATGTGGTCGAACGGATTCAATAAACCCCTTTATATCAATTATTTTTCGTTTTCTCCAGATTGTCACAATAAATATTCTTCGAGTTCGTGCATCTTTTTGTCAGAAAACAATTAGTTTTAAATTTAAAATAAGCGATAGATTAAATTTTATAACTCGCGCCTGTTTCGAATATTTCTATTTTTAATGTGCAGAAATTAAAACGGATATAGATTTTAATATCGCTACAATAGTTTTGCAGTCGTTTGAGTCTTACCATTATCGCTGTAACAAAGAAGGCGAGTACAGCATTATCTTGATTATTTTTTTAATAATCGAATTAATCGGTTGTGTTTACTTTAATTTATTCAATAATATATGGAAGTTTGTGCATTCAAGTAATGTTTTCGAGTAAATTCTACGGAATGTAAATTAACTTTATTATTTATTTCATTGTAGCTTTTAACATCTTTATTAAATATTTAGCAACCAGTGGCTTAACTTTACTGGCATTATTTGATACGATATTTTATTAAAATGAACTTTAATCTCCCTTTATCTCTCACCCCCTACTCGTTAACCTCTCTGTAAAAGTTTTATAAATTTTCGACAAAATGCACAGGAGTTAATGTTTAATAATCGTTTTCTCCACACACAGCCTAAAATCACGTGCATATAAATAGAAATATCGAATTTCATTGCCTTTGAAGTTCAGGGAAAAATGCACGAGAAGTGTACACGTTCAATTTGTCCCTCGCTTGCGCGTTACCTTCGTATGTATTGTGTTCTTTAATAGTATTATTTTTGGTTTGTTTGTTTATATCTGTTATATCGCGTGTTATTCGTCCACTTTTAACAATAAAATAAAATTAAACGTCAAAATGCTCTATCTACCAAAAATCACAATCTCGAAGTAGTGACAATGTGAGATGTTTTTATAATTGAATGCAATAATTAAATCACGCGTCTAAGTTAAGTAACGACAGCTGTTAATCATCTGGAAAACCCAATATAATCATTGCTAATTAATGCAATTTTCACTTTATTATACTATATCTAAGTACTTTATTAGCAAGCCCATTATGGGTTGGACCAGCCATTCAGTAGGACGCCAGGCAGTGAAAGACAGGGCCCGACATATATCGTTTAGGTTCGGGGATAGTTTAATCAACTTTCCCTTATTTATAGTAAGAAATCTTCTTCGGACATCGAAGGATTCTGAGTTCGAATGGCCTGCCAAGATAAATTAAATTTGAAAACGTCGACAATGAAGCACCAATGTATTTAATAGTATAACATTTTTATTTAATGATAAAAAACTTATAATATTTTATTTTTGCACAAAATTATTTAATAATTAAATCTTTACACTTAATAACAATAGCACAATGAAGAATTATAAAAAAAAGGACGATAAAATCCATATAAGAATACTGTATTTTTGATACTGCAGCTATTACCCTGCTTGTCCTTGTACTATCGTTTCTATTCATCCGTTTATTTCAATACCCGAATTTTCGAATGATTTCACCCGTGTTGAAAAAGGCAATATGAGGTCTCTGAAAACTATTGATGAGGATGCCATCGTCAATCAAAACACTATTCTTTACCAAAAGAAAAGAAGGGAAATCTCGCCTCAAACCAAAAAGGAATGCCAAAAAGATTGTTTTTTCACACCAAATTCATCTGAAAAAAATGGCTATACAATAAGTATAAAGAGATAACTTAATCAATACCTAATCACTCGCTGAGAGATTTATTATTTTATTATTTTATTTTATTTTTATTTATTTATTACGCATACTGGATAGACTCCTTGATGCGGGGAGCAAAATCATCTCCCAAAAAGTACAAAACACTTAAATACAATAGGCATAAGATTACAATAAAAAACTATATATTAACAATATTAATTTAAATAAATAACAATTTAAATATTAAGATTTAAAAATCAAATACAATAATTAGTTAAAGTTTAAAGTTAAAGTTTCGTAGCATCTGTCAAAAATAATACAAAACCAATAAACAAGATAAAAGTAAAACAATCAACCATATGAGAAAGCAAATTGCTTACCTATAAAGAAGAAATAAATTAGTAACGAAAACACAGCACTGACAGATGCTCTAAAACCAGCAGCA
>NW_019385311.1:0-83413 GCF_000671375.1 Centruroides sculpturatus | reverse complement strand
ATAAATGCCATAAAATTTTTATTTGGTCATTATCATGTTACTATAAAATCTGGCAAAACTGTCTTCTCCCCCATAGATATTTTTGGGGGTCTGTTACAAGGTGACCCATTATCGCCATTTTTGTTTAACTTTTTCATATTTGATATAAATAAACAATTTGATAAAGCAGAGGATGGAATAAGAATTGGAAATTGTGTAATCCACTCAATACAATATGCAGATGATATTGTTTTACTTTCAAATACAAAAATTGGTCTACAGAGAAAAATTAATTTAATGCAGAAGTACTTTACACAACTTGGGATGAAAATTAATCCAAGCAAAACATATATTCAAATTTTCAGGAGAGGAGGAAGACTGGCGAAACAAGACCATAATTTTTACCTTTTAAATGAGAAATTGAAGCTTACAGAGGAGACCTCTTACTTGGGGCTTAATATAACTTCAACTTTATCTTTCGAAGCCCACTTTAAAAATATGAGAAATAAAGCTAATAAATTAATTAATAATCTTAGATATCTATTGGTCAAAATAAAAATTAGTTCAATTCAAAAACAAATGCAACTTTTTTCGGCAATAGTGATGAACTCGATATGTTATGCTTTCCCAATATGGGGAATTGAATGGATTACTCGATTTGAAATAATACAATTACAATACATAAGGAAAATATATGGGATAGATAGAACAGTCCCTGGATATGCCATACGACATGACACAAACCGACTACAATTGGAGCCCTATTTAATATCAAGAATACAAAAATTTTATAAAAGAATGATTAACAGTGATCATCCTTGGATTAAGACCATATTAAATAATCTGAAAAGTCTAACAGAAACAAAGAAAAATTATGTCAACAATTGGTTTACTAAATATAGTCAAATGCTGGCTAAATATGGAATATCTCCTATTTTATTTGGAAATACAGAAGAAGACTGGCAATTTGGTAACCGTACGTTAATAGAAAATGTGTTTAACAATTCTATTCATCAAGAAATACTTAAATTACAAAGTTCAAAATTCCATCCCTGGTATATGGAGAATTTAAACTTTCCACCTTCAAATGAATACATCAATTTTCACCTACCGTTTATAATTAAAAAATTTTATATGCAGCTCCGACTAAGCAGTTTTTATATATTAGTGGATCAGAATTATATAAGGATTAGCAGAGAAATATGTAAATTATGTCAGGAGCAAATATCGATCTTCCATATAATATGTACATGTAGAGGTTGTACAGAGATTAGGCAAAAATACGGTATTTCTACTTTATCTGAGAGTAAATCAACTAGTGAATTTTATAAAAAGTTGTTTCAAATGAGTCCCACTATAATAACAAGATTATACAATTTTTTTACTAAATATGTTAAATTGTCCGTGAAGGCCAGTAATAAATCTGATAATGAGACTTAATTAAAAATATCTTTTTGTAATTCGAGATAAATAATGTTATTAATGTTAACCATCAAATGTGTTAATTTATGTTCCCCCTTGTAACGGGAATATCCCATATTACGAAAATAAAAATTATTATTATTATTATTATTATATTAATGTCCAAAAAATGTACCATAACAGCTTTTTTGCTTTAGTTTTTAAGCTAAGGCCTTCCTCATTATCATTAATCCTATCCATAAAGTTAGCAATTAGTCGATTGTTTTTCATATTATGAATATATCATCAACATACCTTTTGCAACATAGCCACAAATGAAAACGAACTCATCCACCAAATTTATTCAAACATTGTTCACAACTATACCAATCCGGAATGGCTATTTCAAAGGGCAATTTTGGCGACTAAAAATAATATCGTCGACGATATCAACTTTAATATTCAAAAGAAAATTCCCGGTGACAAGAGAATATACAAATCGATCGACACGATGGTAAACGTTGAAGAAAGTGTCAACTTCCCTACAGAATTTCTAAACTGTTTGCAAGTACCAGAAATGCCATTACAATGCCTTCGACCGAAAATAGAATCTTCGATCAAACTAATCAAAAATTTGAACTCACAAAAACTATGTAATGGAGCAAAGACGATTGTCAAACAGCTATCGAATAACATCATATCATCGAAGTCGAATTTATGAATGAAGTATTTATCCCCAGAATACCACTGATCTCTACTCAACTGCCATTCCAATTTAAAAGACTGCAATTTCCAATCAAATTAGCCTATAATTTTACAATTAACAAAGCGCAAGGACAACTATACGTAGCTTGGTCTCGAGTAGAAAATTCGAAAAAAATTTACATATATAAACCCGGGTAAACCGTGTAAATAGTTAGAACATCTTTTCAATAAAATTTTTTACCTCTTATATTTTAAAGTTTATCCTTTTATTTCAACTACCACACAATCTCATTTCAACTCCCTGACCGATGCCGGGTACCTCAGCTAATACCGAAATAGACGCTAGTTTCCGTTTAAAAATCCTTACGGAAAACATCCCCTAGGCAGATCGCCAAGGAATTGTGTTGCGATAACTAGATGAACAAAAATCATATGTAAAAAAAAAATAAGTGATTTATAGAAATTTAATCGATATTTCGAAAAGCAGTGCACGACATGATGTACTGTACGTTAGGATTTAAAAGTAATTATCGAGATTATCAGCGATTGGTCGAACGGCTAAGAAATGTATAGCGAAATACCAGAAACAACCTCAATTATAATCTCACATTTATAATCACCCACCAAAATACCCTATAATAAAATTAATTAACACGCGTAATGCTTAGCACGCGCTGCGATTATCATTCCGTAAGCACGTTTTNACTTAAACTTTCATTTTATATTACAATTTTAAGACATTTGACTTTCTTACGAAACACAGACTTTTAATTATCTTGTAACATTTAAATAGTTCAATTTTAACTCAAAGTGAATTGTGACGTATTACATGTTGATAAAAACATTTTTATTTTAATAATTTCGAATTAATGTGCAATTTATTTTTAAGTAAAATATTTAATTGACGTTTTTCTTTTCAGATTGCATTCTCCAAGAAATTACAGATGAGGAAACTTTTCAGTATCAAAAACTCAGTTTTAATTTAAACGGAATGCTTCCGTCAAAATTGATAAATATCGAAGAGGGTCCAAAAGACAATTACAAGATTATTTTACTAGAAAAGGCTGCTTTTTTATTGAAAGAATTTCGTCTTGATGAAAAACGAGAAGTTAAAATACTGAAAAAGTTTAAATTACCCGATCAAATGTATTCTCGGGGAATTATTGAATACAATGGAAATATTTATGGTCGACACGACAATTTGTTGAAACTGGAAATTTCACTTTTGGGGATAAAGTCGATTTTGTCGAGTATGCGATCGGCGTACATTTACTTCTGAGCGACAACTTTTTCTGGGCAATTGACAATACATATATGACAACACGTTCAGGTCTTCGAAACAGTGTTTTGGTGACGTATAAAATGGATTTGGATAATTTAAAAGTTTTGTCAAAGGTAAATTTCACTCTGAATAATTGCTTATGATAAGTTGTATTGCGTCCATTATCGCCCACCAAAGTTCTATATTTCGTCAGCTTTGAACGACGAAGAGTTTCTGTACATTGATTTACAGGAACACCCAGACCCTTACGATATCGAAAGAGTCTTGTATAATGTTAATGAACAAAATCTTTACATACAGTTTATGGATCGTAGTAAACACAATTATAAAATTTTAATAAAAAAGTTACACTTCAATTGTTTAAACGAAAATTGACGAATTGCGTCAAAACCTGAATTGTTTTTTTCTTATTTTTACATTTTCATAGAAAATCGCTCGTACCAATAAATAATTTTAATGTTAATTTCTTTGCATGTAATATTAATAAACGTATTATCTGCTTACTTACTTTGTTGCAGTAGAAATAACAGTGATAAGTACAAAATATTATTAGCTGAATTCTGTAGTTAAAAATTTAACAGTTATAAACCATACTTAATAATTTTGTGAATATTTATGTATGAAATGTAATTCAATTTAACTGATTATATAGCATAACGGAGTTAGATTAATAAGTAAAATGCAGGTAATAAAAGCCAGGTCCGAATCCCTTCGAAATGAGAGTAACGTAAAAGACAAAAGTTCTATGCTGACTCACGAAAAGTTATTACGATTTATACGAGAATAGAAAAGAGAGCGACCGACAAAAATGAACCTGGAGATTATATTGAAGTAACCAGTAATGTTCTGAATGTTAAAAAAATACATAAATTAATAATTCCGCTTAAACTTACCGAAGCAGTTATCGTGTTGTTTAATGATCTGTTTCATATTCTATATTTAACATATATTTCTATTGGACACGGTGTCAGAGATCGAATGGTCGAAAAACTGAATTGTTTTTCAAAAATACTTCTGAAGGAGATATCTGTTTGCTTATGAAAAATGACCTCCGAAAGTCCTTTCTAAAGGTCTCTTTTTGTGGCATATCAAAACAAAACCTGACGTCGGAGAGCCCCTGGCGCAGGATAATAAGTGGTTAGTATCGCGCCAAGGTGTATCCTGGGGGAAGTTACAACCAGAGTGATTTCCTGTTTCCTTTCCTGAAGCGCGGTGTAAATCAATTACGTTATTAACTAAGTTAATTAATTATTTTTTAAAGAATGCCAATATTAAAAGTGTTTATGACAATTGTACTAATTATTGGCAGATAAATATTTCAAAGTCCTTTCTAAGACACATGTGACAAAATATAATGATTCATCAGAGAGTTTCTGAAAACAAAAAATGCTAAATTAGACATTTCACACATGTAATAACTGCATCACGTGTAATCCATGCATCACCTGTATGATCAAACCGTGCACGTAATACATTTTGGTGTTGGATGTGTTTTAATTTCATGTAAAAATGTTTTATTTTAAAAAATTGTTTCGATTTAATAAAATTATATTAAAACCTCAGATTTTAGTTTAAAACGTCTGACTCTTATTGCATTTGATATGTTTTATTGGTATTATTCCTTCCTTTAAATCACTATCCATCCACGTATCCTATTAAATAAAATTATAATTCACGTTTTAAAATAATAAAATATGGACAAAAAGGTGATAGAATATTTATTTAGTTGCATTTTTGCATGTTCTGTTAGACTTTACATATTCTGCGGTGTTAGTGTTCTCCTCGGACCGCTAGATGTCACTAGTTGGCGCTGTCGCCACTACGGCACATGCTAATTCACCAGAGTTTCCACTATTGTCGTATGAGCTATTTGATGGCACTGATGTGGTCGAACGGATTCAATAAACCCCTTTATATCAATTATTTTTCGTTTTCTCCAGATTGTCACAATAAATATTCTTCGAGTTCGTGCATCTTTTTGTCAGAAAACAATTAGTTTTAAATTTAAAATAAGCGATAGATTAAATTTTATAACTCGCGCCTGTTTCGAATATTTCTATTTTTAATGTGCAGAAATTAAAACGGATATAGATTTTAATATCGCTACAATAGTTTTGCAGTCGTTTGAGTCTAACCATTATCGCTGTAACAAAGAAGGCGAGTACAGCATTATCTTGATTATTTTTTTAATAATCGAATTAATCGGTTGTGTTTACTTTAATTTATTCAATAATATATGGAAGTTTGTGCATTCAAGTAATGTTTTCGAGTAAATTCTACGGAATGTAAATTAACTTTATTATTTATTTCATTGTAGCTTTTAACATCTTTATTAAATATTTAGCAACCAGTGGCTTAACTTTACTGGCATTATTTGATACGATATTTTATTAAAATGAACTTTAATCTCCCTTTATCTCTCACCCCCTACTCGTTAACCTCTCTGTAAAAGTTTTATAAATTTTCGACAAAATGCACAGGAGTTAATGTTTAATAATCGTTTTCTCCACACACAGCCTAAAATCACGTGCATATAAATAGAAATATCGAATTTCATTGCCTTTGAAGTTCAGGGAAAAATGCACGAGAAGTGTACACGTTCAATTTGTCCCTCGCTTGCGCGTTACCTTCGTATGTATTGTGTTCTTTAATAGTATTATTTTTGGTTTGTTTGTTTATATCTGTCATATCGCGTGTTATTCGTCCATTTTTAACAATAAAATGAAATTAAACGTCAAAATGCTCTATCTACCAAAAATCAGAATCTCGAAGTAGTGACAATGTGAGATGTTTTTATAATTAAATGCAATAATTAAATCACGCGTCTAAGTTAAGTAACGACAGCTGTTAATCATCTGGAAAACCCAATATAATCATTGCTAATTAATGCAATTTTCACTTTATTATACTATATCTAAGTACTTTATTAGCAAGCCCATTATGGGTTGGACCAGCCATTCAGTAGGACGCCAGGCAGTGAAAGACAGGGCCCGACATATATCGTTTAGGTTCGGGGATAGTTTAATCAACTTTCCCTTATTTATAGTAAGAAATCTTCTTCGGACATCGAAGGATTCTGAGTTCGAATGGCCTGCCAAGATAAATTAAATTTGAAAACGTCGACAATGAAGCACCAATGTATTTAATAGTATAACATTTTTATTTAATGATAAAAAACTTATAATATTTTATTTTTGCACAAAATTATTTAATAATTAAATCTTTACACTTAATAACAATAGCACAATGAAGAATTATAAAGAAAAGGACGATAAAATCCATATAAGAATACTGTATTTTTGATACTGCAGCTATTACCCTGCTTGTCCTTGTACTATCGTTTCTATTCATCCGTTTATTTCAATACCCGAATTTTCGAATGATTTCACCCGTGTTGAAAAAGGCAATATGAGGTCTCTGAAAACTATTGATGAGGATGCCATCGTCAATCAAAACACTATTCTTTACCAAAAGAAAAGAAGGGAAATCTCGCCTCAAACCAAAAAGGAATGCCAAAAAGATTGTTTTTTCACACCAAATTCATCTGAAAAAAATGGCTATACAATAAGTATAAAGAGATAACTTAATCAATACCTAATCACTCGCTGAGAGATTTATTATTAAAACAACAAACATTTTCAATCCAATCAATGGATCATCATCAGGCTAAAATGGAACACTTCNAAATAGCTGCAAATTTTTTATTTATTATTAAATAAATATTTTTTGAGTTAATAAAAAAAGCACTATAAAGTATTTTATCATAAATCAAAATTTTTTACTTTTTAAAGAATTCCGCTGAAAAATTAGAAAAGGACAAAGAAGATTCGTTGGACTTAGATAAAACAGGAGAAGTAATGGAGGAAGGTGAGGTCACAAAGAGATTAAAGAAAATTTCCGATTCATAAAATATTCCGTTTATAAATTATTAAGGAATAATTTAATGTTTAATTCATTGTGTTGAAATCTGTTCAAATTAAGTAACTTAATATTAATTATTTATGTGCAGTTTTTCGAGTGTGTTAAATGTCGTAGTTTATTATATTCGAAACAATTCTAAATTACAATCATTTCAAAATGTTTATTTCTAAGAAAATTCCATATATTTCGTCAAAAATACTTGAGATAATTATTTTTCTTGCTTACACAGTTATATGTGTTTGTCTGTTTTCACGTCTATTTCGTTTAATATCTCACAATACGCTAACATTAAGAGAAAAAGTTTGCACGAGAACTTCTACGAAACGGGCATAGAGACAATTTATTTTGGTAACTAAGAGGTAAGGTAATAGAGGAAGTGCGCGCATAATATTTTCAAAGGGGTCGGATATAATGAACATTTTACACGTAAATGTATATAAATGTGAAATAAACTTTTGTGGAACTCGACAATTAAAATCGAATTGTTTTCTCTTCTGAAGAATTTTATTGTCACAAAAAAACGCCCTAGTAAGTGTACACCAAATCAAGGTCTTAACCGAATATCGAGTGATGTCAATTGAAATATTTTATTTCAAACGCAATTAAATAGATGACCGGCACGATTCTGTCGTTATTAGGAACAGTGTTATGTACAAGGACAAGACACTGCTAATTTCAGATTAAGAACGTATATTATAAATTAAATACGTAAAAAATATGTTGAAAAATTGCAGTCTTGCATCTGCGGCATCACAATATCTTTTATTTATAGTTAATGGCAGCATTATGATATTAAATTACAAACAAATTGAAATGTAAATTAATTTAAAAATTATTACTTTTTAGTCTCGAAAGTAATAAAACAATTTGACGAAACGAGAACTGCTGATGATAAATATTCATGGGAAAGCGAATCCGTACAAGATGATGATGAAGTAAGATAATATTTTCTAATTTTCCTTACTTTACGCTTATAAACCCATTCTCGTTCTTCGCTAAACTTTTTCAATACTGTTTTGGTATTTTAAGATTTTCGTGTCTATAATAATTTTATACATTTTAAACGATTGGCCTTATAAAACTTTATATAGAAATTTTGAAAAAGTCAATTTGAAAATATTTAAATTTTACTTTGAAAATTGGCAAATTTACGAATACACTGAGATATTTTATTTTTGGAAAATTGATTGTTACAGCGGAATGATTGCATTCGATTTAAAACATTACATAATACCAGGTTATCGATCAGCACAAAATATGTTTTAAATGGTTTTCTACACTGCGAATTTAAATCTTTGGTGTATTTCACCAAATTTGATTTATCGGCAGATAACACTTTGAGGAATGAAACAGTTTGTCAATACAAACATCGTAAAAATTTAAGATATATTTTAAATTAGTGTTTACTTCACAAATCAAATTAGGCCATTTCGTACCATCCGAGTATCGCTATAAACGTAATAACGTTCAACTAAAATAATTACTTATTACATGGTCGTTATATTATAGTATTTGATTTGTATAATTACGTAAGGATTTAACACACCGAGTGTCCGATTTAGCACGCTATAAACATTTTTTATTCCTTTCTACTGTACACAGTTTAAAAAAATGTGTCAGATTGTCTCTCGGTGTGGTAAACCCTCGCATAAGATAATTGTTGTAATTATAAATCAAATACTATGATATAATATAATAAAAGAGTTACAAATACAAAATAATGTAATAATCTTAATCTTTGTAGTTATCATTACCTAGTTTATCAATATATTAATATATTTATAATTTTTGCAGAAAACGACAAAGTGTACAAACGTCTTTGTGTATTTATTCTGCAAACTGCCATCAATGATCATTTCTTGCTGGAAAAGAAAAAAATAAATGCTTTATAATGAAAAAGGTACGTAAAAAATAACGTATAATTTAATTATAACATGACTCTTATTTAATAAAAGTTAATCAATGTAAGACTTGGAATGTTTATGTTAATTAACGAAAATTCTTTTCGTTAATTAACATAAACATTCCAAGTCTTTATTATTCTAATAAAGGTTACGATAAATGTGCAAAAATAAAAATTCACATAAAATACAATTCACTTTAACACCAAGTTATTTAAGTTATTCTACTCGTGAATAACTTACTTAAAACATAATGCCATAATCGTCAATACCAATTCATTCCGTCATTTGATAATTCGGAAAAATGTCTGAATAACAGTTATATCTACAAGAATTTCTTTATCTCGCTATCACTTTACTTTTATTGTGTATAAAGTACGTGTGATCATAGAACACGCTGCTGTTACTCCTAAAGTCCAGACGAGTTGATAAAAACATTTAATGCGAAAACAGAACATTTTATTTTTCACTTTTAACTGGCTATACTTTCTTGATTCTGAAGATAACTGTATATTATAACCATGACTAATTTAATAATAAGGCCACTTCTTAGTTTGTTATATCCCGTTTGCACTGAGTAATTAAATCCTGATTGAGATCTATGCGTATTGCAATTTATCTGGAATGTAACTAACTTCAATCACGATCGACTCAAGCGAGTTATTAAAACTAGATTCAGTAATAATAGAGATTTCACAATTTCACAATTTCACACGCGCGAGAAGATAAAAGAAGTCGGCTGTTAACAGAGAAATAAAAATGTCGTCTGTCTATTATTGAATTTATGGAATGAAAAAATGATTATTTATAATTAAAACTTTCATTTGGTTTGTTCTTGTTCGTGACTTAACGCGTAGTTATATAAGTTTTATCATCGCATGTACCGGGTTCTTCTCGAGCGGACTGCCTATGCAAACAGCTTGACAGTTACAATTTTTTATACATATTTTAGGAAGAAACTCATATCTTCACATTATAAACACTGAAAAATCTCTTAAAAAATTAAATGAGATGACAAGCAATTTTATTAAATTAATTTATGTGTTTTCTGCAATAAAATTACTTTATTATTTGCTGCATATATTCTAATTAAGTAAACGTACTATGTAGACAAAGGTGAAACATGTAAATTTTAAATATTAAGTCTTGTAATTAAAGTTAATTTAATAACGCTTTTTTTTAACATTTTTACAGGGGAAACTGAGCTGTTGCAGTTTCCTTCTTTTTATTTCTCTACATTTTGAGAAAATTTAATTCTAAGAAGCATTTGCAGTAAATATTCTAAAATTCAATCTAAGTTAAAATATTCACTCCAAACTGATTGAGAATTGCGCATTTGTAAATTTTTCAATGATCGTGTTATCAAAGATTTGGGAAATGAAATTTGAAAAGGAGAGAAATTGCTGAAATACTACAACAGCATTAATTATAAGAAAAAATGCTTCGTAATCTATTATAATGAGGAAGCTTAATTAATTGCTTCAAGTTGAATAATGCAAGTTATTGTTTGTTAAATGTATTTTAAAAATCCGCGCCTTTAGCGGACCCAAAAAAGTTTTGTTCTTGAAAAAAAATTTAAAAATTCGCGAATATAGCGGACCCGAAAATAGTTTAGTTTTTGAAAAATATTAAAAGCCGTTTTTATAAACGGATGTATAAATAGTTTTTCTTTAAAGTTATTTTTAGAAGCCGTTTTTGTAAACGGATGTATAAATAGTTTTTCTTTAAAGTTATTTTTAGAAGCCGTTTTTGTAAACGGATGTATAAATAGTTTTTCTTTAAAGTTATTTTTAGAAGCCGTTTTTGTAAACGGATGTATAAATAGTTTTTCTTTAAAGTTATTTTTAGAAGCCGTTTTTGTAAACGGATGTATAAATAGTTTTTCTTTAAAGTTATTTTTAGAAGCCGTTTTTGTAAACGGATGTATAAATAGTTTTTCTTTAAAGTTATTTTTAGAAGCCGTTTTTGTAAACGGATGTATAAATAGTTTTTCTTTAAAGTTATTTTTAGAAGCCGTTTTTGTAAACGGATGTATAAATAGTTTTTCTTTAAAGTTATTTTTAGAAGCCGTTTTTGTAAACGGATGTATAAATAGTTTTTCTTTAAAGTTATTTTTAGAAGCCGTTTTTGTAAACGGATGTATAAATAGTTTTTCTTTAAAGTTATTTTTAGAAGCCGTTTTTGTAAACGGATGTATAAATAGTTTTTCTTTAAAGTTATTTTTAGAAGCCGTTTTTGTAAACGGATGTATAAATAGTTTTTCTTTAAAGTTATTTTTAGAAGCCGTTTTTGTAAACGGATGTATAAATAGTTTTTCTTTAAAGTTATTTTTAGAAGCCGTTTTTGTAAACGGATGTATAAATAGTTTTTCTTTAAAGTTATTTTTAGAAGCCGTTTTTGTAAACGGATGTATAAATAGTTTTTCTTTAAAGTTATTTTTAGAAGCCGTTTTTGTAAACGGATGTATAAATAGTTTTTCTTTAAAGTTATTTTTAGAAGCCGTTTTTGTAAACGGATGTATAAATAGTTTTTCTTTAAAGTTATTTTTAGAAGCCGTTTTTGTAAACGGATGTATAAATAGTTTTTCTTTAAAGTTATTTTTAGAAGCCGTTTTTGTAAACGGATGTATAAATAGTTTTTCTTTAAAGTTATTTTTAGAAGCCGTTTTTGTAAACGGATGTATAAATAGTTTTTCTTTAAAGTTATTTTTAGAAGCCGTTTTTGTAAACGGATGTATAAATAGTTTTTCTTTAAAGTTATTTTTAGAAGCCGTTTTTGTAAACGGATGTATAAATAGTTTTTCTTTAAAGTTATTTTTAGAAGCCGTTTTTGTAAACGGATGTATAAATAGTTTTTCTTTAAAGTTATTTTTAGAAGCCGTTTTTGTAAACGGATGTATAAATAGTTTTTCTTTAAAGTTATTTTTAGAAGCCGTTTTTGTAAACGGATGTATAAATAGTTTTTCTTTAAAGTTATTTTTAGAAGCCGTTTTTGTAAACGGATGTATAAATAGTTTTTCTTTAAAGTTATTTTTAGAAGCCGTTTTTGTAAACGGATGTATAAATAGTTTTTCTTTAAAGTTATTTTTAGAAGCCGTTATTGTAAACGGATGTATAAATAGTTTTTCTTTAAAGTTATTTTTAGAAGCCGTTATTGTAAACGGATGTATAAATAGTTTTTCTGTAAAGTTATTTTTAGAAGCCGTTTTTCTAAACGGATGTAACGTTCTTATTTTAAAGTTATTTATGGAAGTTGTTTTTATTAGGAAAAAGAAAAAACTTATTGTTTTTTAAATATATTTATTACTTTCGTTTCTATTAGCGGCTTTAAAAAAGTTTTGTTTTATTAAATTCATTTTTAACTACCATTTAACTTTCTTGAAAAACAAAAAAAAAATCTTGCTTATTCGATTTATATATATTTAAGTTTATTGTTTGTCCGTATTTGAATAAAAAATATATTACCTTTTTATTTATTTTTTTTTTTCAAATTTATAAAATGGTTGTATTTTGTTTGATTTAATGTTAAAAAATTTATTTTTTTGTATATATTTTTTTTGTATTAATAAAATGTTTATGTTTGTTCATTCGTCGTTCAATTTTATTTATAAAAAATTATTTACTTTTTATTCATGATTTTTTTGTATTTATATAATGTGATATTTTGTTTATTTATTGTTTAATTGTATTTTTAAAAATGTATTACCTGTTTATTTATTATACTTTTGTATGAATAAAATGTTTATTTTCGTTCATTTGTTGTTTGATTGTATTTAATTTGTTTTTGCCTATATTTTATTTTAAAATATTTAATTAAAAATAAAAAATACTTAATGCTAAAAAAAAAACAAAAAAATGTGCTAATTTTAAAGTAAAACCTTTGTAGTTTTTTTTTTCAATTGTCTCGCATTTTTGCGAAATTTGACGTCAATGTGTAATTGTTTTTACACCTGGATTACCTTCATAACAGCTGTTATCGCCTTTCGCGGATTATTTTCATAAAACTTTTTGCCAATATTAAAATGTTGGCTGTATATTTTTGAATATTTTGAAAAAATTTTTATTGCAATTTCCGACTCTATGATATAATTAAACGTATATATAATAAAATCTGTTAATTAAAAAAATTAAAAAACTATTGGAGGTCGTTTCTTACATTAGAAGCTAGCGTTACATAACTTTATCGAAGTAAAATCCATGCTCCATAACTTTAGAATAATGTGATAATTTGATAAAAAATTTCTTAAAAAGAGAATTAAGCGTTAATTGTGCGTCATTATAAGTAGATTAAAATCGCAGTAAAATTTTTCGCATAAAAATTTTTTATTTAAATTTTGGAGACTTAAAAAACATTTAAAAAATAAAAAAACAGTTTTCTCAAAGAGTAAATAAGTCTGGTCTTTTGTAACACTATGGACTTGTTCGAGACTGCCTAGAGCATGGGTTAAAATAATCTTATTTATTGCTTATTTATTTTTTATTTGTATCTAATGATAACTTAATATTTTGTTTATGTATTGTTTGTTTCTATTTAAACAAAAGTTTATTTTCTGTGTGTTTTTTGGTAAATAATGAATATGTGATATTAATGTCAAAAAATATATTTAATAAATTAAATGTTTTGAATGAATGTTTTTCAATAAACTATTAATTTGCATTTCTGAATAAATTTATTTCAAGTCACTTTATAAGATTCTTATAGTTATAATCTACATATATAGAAACGAACGTATACCTGTCTGGCTGTTTGTCTTTCATGCATTACTACACTGTTTATTTGATTGCCATGAAACTTTGGGAAGTTGTTCAAGACACTCAAGCGAAGGTTTCTGGAATAGTTAATTTATTTTATGATGGGTGGAGCGCGTGTATATGAGAATGTCATCGTAAGCATCTCAGCGTAATTAAAAGTTAAAACTTGAAATTCGGTACCTAGGGTACGTCACGAGAACGCACACTAAGAAGGGATTTTTCGAAATTTCTCTTACCACCGCGGGGAAAGAGACAGAATTAAGGCTTTAACAATGGATGTGGAAGTGATAAGAGAAAGTAACTTGGAAGATTTACAGGCGCAAATGCGGCTTTGTGCGTTTTTGCGAGAATTCCAACATAATATTATATAAAAATTTTATAATTAGTTTCGAAACAGGGAATAATCTTAATCTTTGCTATTGTTACTTTTTGCTCAACAGTGCCGGGCTTATCTGCTAGTGGTGAATAAAAATTACTATAAAAATAATGAATTATATTTGATTTATAATATATTTTAAAAAAAATATAATTTATTCATACAAGCTTTAAATATATATAAGTTATTTATAGTGTTTTTTATTTTTATTTACTGTATTGCAATATCTATCTTTCTATGCAAAGCAGCAGCTGAGAGCAATAATCACTGTGTCATCTGCATAGAATATCGATTATATTTTTTGCTTTTTGAATTGGAAACTATTATTTTCACTATTGAAACAATCATTAAAGTCGAACGTATATAAATATTAAACGAATGTGATGAAAGATCATTTTGTAATAGTCTACATTGAATATCAAAAGCCAGCCATTGAACATTTTTTTCCTTCATCACCAACTAAAAAACTTAAAAATTAACTAAAATAGATTTAAAAAATAATGCAAGACATTACAATTNTAAGTCTGGTCTTTTGTAACACTATGGACTTGTTCGAGACTGCCTAGAGCATGGGTTAAAATAATCTTATTTATTGCTTATTTATTTTTTATTTGTATCTAATGATAACTTAATATTTTGTTTATGTATTGTTTGTTTCTATTTAAACAAAAGTTTATTTTCTGTGTGTTTTTTGGTAAATAATGAATATGTGATATTAATGTCAAAAAATATATTTAATAAATTAAATGTTTTGAATGAATGTTTTTCAATAAACTATTAATTTGCATTTCTGAATAAATTTATTTCAAGTCACTTTATAAGATTCTTATAGTTATAATCTACATATATAGAAACGAACGTATACCTGTCTGGCTGTTTGTCTTTCATGCATTACTACACTGTTTATTTGATTGCCATGAAACTTTGGGAAGTTGTTCAAGACACTCAAGTGAAGGTTTCTGGAATAGTTAATTTATTTTATGATGGGTGGAGCGCGTGTATATGAGAATGTCATCGTAAGCATCTCAGCGTAATTAAAAGTTAAAACTTGAAATTCGGTACCTAGGGTACGTCACGAGAACGCACACTAAGAAGGGATTTTTCGAAATTTCTCTTACCACCGCGGGGAAAGAGACAGAATTAAGGCTTTAACAATGGATGTGGAAGTGATAAGAGAAAGTAACTTGGAAGATTTACAGGCGCAAATGCGGCTTTGTGCGTTTTTGCGAGAATTCCAACATAATATTATATAAAAATTTTATAATTAGTTTCGAAACAGGGAATAATCTTAATCTTTGCTATTGTTACTTTTTGCTCAACAGTGCCGGGCTTATCTGCTAGTGGTGAATAAAAATTACTATAAAAATAATGAATTATATTTGATTTATAATATATTTTAAAAAAAATATAATTTATTCATACAAGCTTTAAATATATATAAGTTATTTATAGTGTTTTTTATTTTTATTTACTGTATTGCAATATTTATCTTTCTATGCAAAGCAGCAGCTGAGAGCAATAATCACTGTGTCATCTGCATAGAATATCGATTATATTTTTTGCTTTTTGAATTGGAAACTATTATTTTCACTATTGAAACAATCATTAAAGTCGAACGTATATAAATATTAAACGAATGTGATGAAAGATCATTTTGTAATAGTCTACACTCAATATCAAAAGCGAGCCATTAAACATTTTCTTCCTTCATCACCAACTAAATAACTTAAAAATTAACTAAAATAGATTTTAAAAATAATGCAAGACATTACAATTCACATTTAGCTTAAAGTAGAAAATTTATTTGAATGTAGTTGTAGACAAGGAAAAACACATATTGGAATAAACAGAAAATTAATGATCTGACTAAAAGAACATATTTGCGCCATGAAGAAAATAACGCAAATTCGGCATTTGCAGACACTGCAGTAAAAACAAATATGATATAGATTTGAATAGTGTTGAGATAAAAAAAAAATAATAATTTCAAAAGATACCTATATAAACATATCTACATAAAAACACATATAATAAAATCAATAATGCTTTGGGAAAAAAATTCCCTAATTATAAAACAGTATTATCGATAGGAAATGTAGCAAGTTGAAGTGTTTGTAAACGAAATAATTCAAATGAGAAAAACGGCCCACTAGTGGCCAAACGGTCTTCGTCTCTGCACTTTGAGTGGAGTAGCCCCTGAAGTCTAAAAGTTAGGTAATGGGTTTGCGCCTCGCTCGAACTGGCTGGGTAGGTGCAGTTTATTAAATTTTCTTTATGTCGATGACCCTTGAGTAGGAGCTAGTTTCTCTTAAATGAAGTCCTTCAGAAGGCATTTTCCCCCGTACTCATATTGGCCATTGTACAAAAGCGGCTCTTCAGTCACCTAGCGATCAAACCATGCTATTCGGAGTAAAGAGTCTATCTGTGCTGTGCACTCCATATCAACAAAACGAAAGGAAATCGGGTGAGAAAGATAATTGATTGTGCGTGCGAAGGCAAA
Organism: Centruroides sculpturatus; assembly: GCF_000671375.1. Lineage (NCBI taxonomy): Eukaryota > Metazoa > Arthropoda > Arachnida > Scorpiones > Buthidae > Centruroides > Centruroides sculpturatus. The sequence goes on along the minus strand of NW_019385311.1, from coordinate 66,597 downwards.
TGAGTGATGCCTAAATAAAAATTCGTTTACAACCCTAAATTTTTTTTCGCATTGAAATCTTTTTAAAACGTGTTTATATTTATACAAGAATAAATATTTAAATTTTAATATGAGTATGTTTTTGTTTATTTATATATATATCTTAATGTAAATAACCAAAATTTTAAATATTATTATTTTCGAAATTTTTTAAAATATTGTAGTAATTTTAATTTGTTTTAGCACATATTCAATGTAAATTTGCTGAAGATAAACCCTCAGGTCTTAAAAACAAATTTAATATGTACATATGAATTACCAGGTGATCAATAAAGATTTCTCTTTCTGATTAAGACTTCCTCATTTTGCAGAAAGAAAACACAATATAATAAATCCTATTAAACATAAAGTTGATTTGATCCATCTTCTACTAGAAATTTGTTATAGAAATCAACAAAAGTTTAAATAAGTACAAACATAAACGATTATAGGCTACTAAAAACAATTACTTTTGCTTTTTTCAAGTTAGATTTTTTATCTTTCTTAATAACCGTTTTCATTTATCACTCATTTTTAAATATTAGCAAGACACTTTATTTAAGTTCATTAGATATTACTGATGATAGCTGATAAGAAAAAGGTTTAACGTTATTTTCTTTAAGAATTAAATGACCGTGAACGAATCAAATGACGAGATAAGATTAACGAGAACATTTATTAGCTTACATACATCCCACTTGGATTTTACACAAATTGCGAAATTATAACCCGAGTTACGCAAATTCGACTTACGAGGTTATCGCTCGGTCCCACCTATCGCGTAAGTTCGGGGTATTACTGTACAACACTTTAGAAATTGATCATTCACGAATTGTATTTGTCGATTATTAATGAATATCGGCAGTTTTTGGAGATGCCTGCGAGTGATCTGATAATAAAAAGAAATTTCGAAAAGTTTTCCCATTTAACTACAGGTAACCCCAGTATAACACGATAGTTACGTTCGAAAAAATTGCAGTGTTATGCGAATCCGTGTTATGCGAATCACAGAACTAGTACGAAAAGAAGGGTTAGGTTCCAAAAATTAAAAAAAAAACATGTTACTATATTTTCATAATTAAGTTAAATATCTTTATTAAAATTTTCTGAAGTGATACATATTAATATAAATTAAACAATGTTTTCTTTGTCATCACTAAAAGCACTATTAACCGAAAGCGTTTTATTTTTAACATATTATCGTTATCTTCTGAGATATTTTCTGCATTATTTTCAGATTCATGCTATACCTTTTGCAAAAAGTGTATGCAATGTTAGATTGCTTGCTTCTAGTTAAAAGATCTTTATAAATTTCTTTATATGGTGCTAAGCACTTATAGAATAAGGGAAAAACATCTGGCAACACCAGAAGCAGAAGCGTCGAGATATGGCAAAATTGAATCAATTTTTGCGAAGGACCATGTGTGTATGGAGAGGAGAAAAGAAAACTTACACACTGAAGTACTAAATAGTTCACGAAAATAATAATTTTCGTGAACTATTAGTACTTAAGTATGTAAAAATTTATTACATTTCATGTTGTACTACGGTTTTACGCATTTCTCGAACCGTGTCAGAGTGAATCCGTGCTATAAAAGTACCGTGTTATACGGGTGTTAACTGTATTTGCTGCTTCACACCGCTAATCGCCGATTATTTATAACTAATTAAGACGAAACAAGCTAGGAAGTCAACGGGTATTTATACGATATATATAAATACTTGCTTTAATTAACTACAATAGTTACGGCTTAAAACCTAAGAAAACAAACATTATAAGATTTATAAAACAAATTCAAAAAGATACTGTTGAAATAATATTAACGAAAGTTTGTATTCGTCGACATGCAAATGATTTTGTCTGTAATTTCTGTATAAAATTAATTAAAATAAATGTTTAACGAAGTCTGACTAAATTCATAACGATGAAAATTTGTAAAACAATTGATAAAAAATCATTTTACAATCTCTTTTACATTTTATTTCTGTTTAGAAAATTGTTTAATTTTTTTATAAAAAATTCTCATTTAGAAAATTTAGAAAAACTTTTCTTTAGATCTTTTAACAAAAACATTTTACAATTCTATATATTAAATTAATTAACATTAAGTTAAAAAATAATAACAACGATAACTTATTTTTTAACTTGTTTTATATAATATTCATATAAAACAGGTAAAACGGAAAAAACCGTATTTAAGACAAGACTATGTCTCGGAGACTCACTACTAAGCGGAATCAATTTGACGCTCAAAGCGAGTCTCCTCATTCTTCAATCTTTTTTAGTATCACTGCTTTTGGGCGAGATGAGTCAAACTTTGCTGGCTACGACCAGCAGATTGTCCACAATGCATTTTTAATAAAATTAACCTATCCAATTTTGAAATTTCTCTTCGTTGCGTGTTACGTGCGACTAAATAACCAGATGGCACAACGCGCTGATTGGTCGGCTGAATGACATCAGCCCACCGAAATAGGAAATGCTGGTCGATTATATTTTGTGGTTGTCAGAACCAAGTCATGCAGAAATAAATTATTTTTTTAGTTGTAATATTGAGTGAGTATAAAGTGAAAATACAGCATAAAGTTTAGCTCGAATGTTTTTAAAATTTATAGAAAGAATTTTAAAACGGTTACTTTTCTTTAATAAATTACTAAGATTATTTATTTTTTTGAACGAATTTTAACTTTATTCTCGATCTGTATGTATTTTTGAACAAAATGATACACAATAGATCATTTTAATAGTGCGAATACAGTAACAGAAATACAGAAAAAATTCGCTTTTTCAGCTTTGTATAGGTAAACTAGCTGTCACCCGCGACTTCGTCTGCGGAGGTTTTCCAAGCAAACCCCATTTACATTCAATATTTCAATAACCATAGTAATTGTTATATAACACCTACCGCTGAATAGAATTGCCGAGAATCAAACGACCTATTTTCAATTTGATCAATTTTCTGGAAAGTTTACAATCGTTCTATAATCGAACCAATATGCAATAACAAATTCGAATTTAAAACGGTTCGAACATTTTTAAAATCGAAATATATAAAAAATATTTATAACAATGTCTGAAATGTAATCAATTTAATTCACCTAAGTACCCAATGAAGACTGGACATAGTTGAAAACAGAAAATCGCATCTAAAATAGTACAATAGAAGCCGTTTTTCCGGTTAAGCCTTAATCCTCTCCCTCTTCCCCCCGCGGGGAATTTCGAAAAATAAATCCCTTCTTAGTGTGCGTTTTCATGACGTACCCTAACTGTGTACCAAATTTCACCTCTTCAGGTTCAGCCGTTTGCTCTGGGCGATGATAAATCACCCAGTCAGTCATTCAGTCAGTCAGGACAAGTAATTGTATATATTTAGATTACACAGTTTTGAAAATTTATCACAAGATGGCGGCGTAATTGCCTACCTGTAGCCAAATTCTTTTGTATCGGATTATTAATTAGCCTAAATATAGCCCGATAAAAAATCCATAAGATTGTTATAAGTCACATGTCGTTTATCAAAACTGTAATGTAATGATGTTTAAAATTAAATTATTTATGTAAAAAATCTACAAACATATTAATAAGGCGAATTATTATCTAAGTTTTTAGTCACATATAGGTTTCGCTAACGGGATCACGTCTGTTTTTTAATTAAAACGACAAATAGTTTGTAAATATGTTAAAAGTTTGCTTTTTAAAGATATAAATTCTTCAGAAAGATAAGCTGTATACCAGTTCAATAAAATTTAATGTAGTGTAATAAATTCACAGAATACTTAATTTTAATTGAAGCATTAAAAATTCATATTTCTCATCAGATTATCTTGCTCTCACTCAGGAAATTGAAATTATCTCTGTATAATGTTTACCCAAAATATTAATATTACTGTTTAAATACATCATTGAGATTTAAGATTTAATTATATACATGTATTTATAGATTCTTAAACTTCATGTGTATTAAACACATAAAAGTAAAGATAAATTTCAAAAGGCAAGAATAAATAAACAAATATAAACCAAATCTAGTTTAAAAGCAGCATTCATGCTACGACAATATCGAATATATTAAATCTTTCTATATCTGTACAGTACATCAATAACTTCTGATTATTACACATTTTAATAATTTTTCGTTTTTGATGAATCCGGATAAACTTAAAATAATGTTGTTGGATTTCATCAAGCTCTAAACCAGTGTTTTTCAACCTTCTTAAATACGCGACCCCTTTACAAGTTAAAAAACTTCGGCGACCCCCACGGCCATATTAAAACTATGTCAGTGATTTTAAAAACTACGTAATTAATTTTCTTTCTGTTGAGATTTAAATATCGATCAAAAAACGAATTGTACTGTAAAATAAACAGGCACAGCCTTCTTACTGAAATTGTAGTTTTTTTTTTGTAGTGTAGGACCTACAAACATTTTTTTTTTACCCGCGACCCCCCATGTATGGCTTTGCGACTTACAGGTTGAAAAACACTGCTCTAAACGAACAATCTTATTAAAGATAATTGAGAGATGAACATAATCACAATTGAGACAACCTATTTCGAAGCAATCAGATACCCCATGTTAATAAATCGATCATTCAAGAGGTTTGCCCGTAATAGCTACATTGAAAAGGAATTCTTGTTGTCGTCTAATGAGCAGATGTCACAACATTAAAATGAAAACCGTATAAATAGTCTGGTTATTTTAGTTTCTGTTTGTCATGTTTATCGGGATATGTGGAAGGTACAAAATAAAACAATATTATTGGTAGAAACCATTTAAAAATATATCTTAAACGTTTTCAGATACAGTAGAGCGTCGTTTATCCGAAGGTCGGTTATCCGAAACATCGGTTATCCGAAGGAATTCCAGTCGACAAATTTAAATTTTCGCCAGGGCTGTGGCGCTGTAATCTTTGGCTATGTCTTCGGCTACTCAAATATTTTACGTTTTTGATACTAAATTAACTTCTGAAGTATAATTTTTTATTGTTTTTATATTTTTCAATATATTTATTTTGTTTGTACAAAATAAAATAATTTTTAACGATACAATAGTCTTCGTTAGGCTTAACATCGACGAAAATTCAACGCGAAGCGATACGCAACGGAGAAAAATTTCAACACGGGATAAATTAATATATTTTTTCGTACATAATTGGTTATCCGAAAAATAAGTTATCCGAACAACCCCAGTCCCCAATTGATTCGGATAAACGACGCTCTACTGTATATATTTTCCTTATGTTAACTATAAGAAACTGTATTAGTCACAGCCGAATATCAAACGATAATGTGCCAATCAATCAAATCTAGCAAAAACCGGACAAAATATTTAAACTCGGCAGCCACGATAACCACTTCAAATATATTTTCTGCACGGTGGTAACCTGGTAATATGTAATTTTCCTATTCAAATGCGACCATACTGCTGGTTCGATAGAAAGATGGGCGTCTTGTGAAAAGGGAGTTGAAGTAATTCGACCAAAAGCAATCGTTGACCTCCTCCTGGATTGTCAACGTCTACTAATTAATACCGATCTACTATTAATATTTGAAAAGTGATTCCTGTTAGACAGGTTGTGACGACCCCGCAAGTGATCTAAGTTGCTAACTTTACAATTAAATTATTTATGTAGAAAATCTACAAATATATTAATAAGGTGTATCATTATATAAGTTTTTAGTTACATATAGAAATTCTCTAACGGGATCCCGGATGTTTTTTTAATTAAATAAACCGGGAAATATTCTGCAAATTTCTTAAAAGTTTACTTTTTAATGATATAGATTCTTTAGAATATTTTAAATTTAAATACTGATTTTTTCCCATTCTACGTTATTCAATACGAATTTATTTCCTGCATCGATCGCTACATTCATAAATGGTTATGCAAGCCAACAAGGAATTCGAATTAAATTTAATCGTATTGCAGTTTAATATTTAACGATTTTTCAAAATCTTATTCGAAACGTGTTACATAAGAATTATTGTTTCATAATCTTAATTAACTAGAAATATATTCAAATTGTAAATAATTATAATATATTAGTTCATACGCATATTAACTTCATGTGTATTAAACACATAAAAGTAAAGATAAATTTCAAAAAGGAAGAATAAGTAAACAAATATAAGTGAAATCAAGATTAAACGCAACATTCGTGCTATAACAATATTGAATATATTAAATCTTTCTATATCTGTACGTCGATAATTTCTGATTATTACACATTTTAATAATTTTCTGCTTCTGATGAATTTAAATACACTTAAAATAATGTTGTTGAATCTCATTCCAGCCTTAACGAACAATCTTATTAACGATAATTGTCTGTAAAAAATAAACATTATCACAATTCAGACAACCCATTTCGTCTAATGGGCCTTCGTCTAATGGGCAGAGGTCACAACATTAAAGAAAGACGTTCCAGAAAACGAAGGATTACGTGTATATTTTCATTTTGAAATATACCGCCCCTACGATTCTAAACTCCATGCGGTTACCTATAACTGTACACGTTCTAATTCGAATCTTTGTAAACAACTTTAGGAATATTTCGGTGTGTCGACTGTACAGTTCTTCTTCGGGTCCAATTCCTAATCAACCAATTTTCCTTTGTTGTGTGCATGGCTAAACTGACGGTAGGCACAATTAAAAACGGCGGTATAAGAGCTGATAGAAAAGAAAAGATAAAAGCCGTTATAAAAGTTCGAGCAGGTATATAAGAGGATCGACCGAATACTGGGAGACAGAACTTTATGTATCTGAAACACACCACACGTTAGAACTTTCCGAGTAATTACTTGTTCGGATTCACTCTGAGTTTCTAAAATAAAAGGCTGGAGACTATACCCTCTCGCTATAAATAGAAGATATTTAAAGCATAAAAGTAACAAAATGATTAATGAGCAATGATTATATAACTTATCAATTACGAAATTAAAATTTCATCATCATTTAGCATCAGTTGTAGTAGTTAAACGTAATTAGCTTTTGTTTACTATCCTAGAATTCTTAATGCTCAGATTCCGTGCGAAAACATAATATACTATATATAGATATATCTATTTAGTTTATTGCTAGTACAATATATAGTATATTGGTAGTATTGTATGTATATAGATATTTCGCTTTTACACGGAATCAGACCACTATATTCATCGATTGTCCTTGGATTCTATAAAGGGAAACACCGCCACCGACAAATTAAAATTGACGTTTGGAATCCACAATCGCTCGATCGATCGTAATACGATCGATCGTAATGCATTTTTAATGTTACATTCGTAACATTTTACAGACACGCGTAACACCTTGACGTTAGATTTTAACAATCTAAGGAACGTACAATTCAAATTTCTAATTACGTTTCTATAAAATTACGAAATAATGGGAAATATTTTGGCAACGATTGAAGCCGAAGATGATGAGTGTAGCAGAAAAAGCAAAAATATAAACACAGAAGCAGAGATATGTTTGAAATGCTTTTTATCTTCGTTTACGTCTACAGCAAGAGTTTACGGATGGGCATTTTTCATTCCTTGTTCCTGCCACAACCGAAATGATGTTAACGTTCACCCAATTGTAACAAAATTTTATTCATTCTTCATCGAATGTTTCTACTGGATATTTTTCTGTCACATGTTTTCCATGACAATGCCGGTTTTGTCAGAGATGACTCCATGTCGTTCGTGGATCTTAGTAATCGAGAACGACGACATCTTTACGAAAATGCTTTTTGTTAATTTAGCTTTCTTTTTCGCGCTCGTTTTCAGTATTATAAAAAGAGTAAAATTAACCACAAATATTAAATTGACGAAGCCAGAATATTTCTGTCGAAAAAATTGTACCTCGTGATTAATTATACTACAATATTCGTTTCTATTCTTGTTGTAAGTTTAACTATTTGTTGGCAAGCATTCAACATGTTTTATGTTTATCCTGCTTTACAAGCAGGAAAGTCTTACGAGCACGAAGCACTGTTTTGCAGCGTATAATTTGGCATTTTCATTAATGTAATTGTGGGTGGAATATTGTATGAAAATTTTTTATATTTTTTGCGTATAATCATATTAATGAACATTTTCCAGAAGCTTTCGGAAGATCTGCAACTACTGAAAATGAATGATCCTAATTTGGAAACGGAATTAGAAGTAATTATGACACAACACGGTGAACTTTGGAACTACGCGGAACAGCTAAATGGCCCATTAAATTCTATATTGACAATTTTGTACGGTTTTATAATAATACAAACCACTGTACTTTATTATATTTTGATTTTTACGGAAATGGAATTTTCCTTTAGAGTTTTGATGGGCATACGTTGTGCTGCAATATCAATTGGTTGTACTTTACTAGGATTTTTACTATCCGCTTTTACATCTACTGTAATTTTTGTATTGTATTAAATAAGCTATTCCGTGATTTATTCATTTGTAACATGCTTTTCTTAACTCTTTCAGATGCATACATCGTTTTAAGACATTCGAAGATTCGCTCAATGCGATTTGAAATTGGAACAGAAATTAAAAGTAAAGCTTTTGTTATAAAATAGGTTAGCATTACTTTTTAACATGCATAAAATAATTTTAAACAATTTTCTGCAGATTGTAAATTTTATGAAAAGATTTGGAAAGGCATCTTTATGTTTATCTGCCAACGGTTTCTTCGATGTTACGAAGAAACCGTTGGCAGATAAACATAAAGTTTCCTGTTAAGGTATGCGAGTCAATTAAGTTTTTCAATATATTAATTCATTTTCTTTATATAAATTTGAATTTGTAGATGTGTAGTGCTCTGAATTCTGTGTATTCGGGTCTCAAAGATTTGAGGACCGTTTCCAAGAAGAAAACCTGCTCTTACTAAGATTTGATCTTAAAAATCTGTCCTTTTGAATATAATTTTCTCTCATAACATTCTAATTGATAAATCTTAATTAATTCATCTATATGTGATTATTTAGATAAACTGTTATCGTTTCTTTNTTTCTTGCCACACATAGTGATATAGTGATAGTGATATATAAGTACTGTATAGTGATAATAAGCATTGTTGAAATTAAAATGAATTTTTCGAATACTTTATTTATATTTTCATGTAAATTGCTTAAATCAATGTAAATGTAGTATCGATTTTAATATTTCAAATAAAAATTCAATTATTAAAAGTTGGACTTCGTAATTATTTTTATATTAAATTATTAAAAATAGTAGTCTATACTAATATTATAAAGAGGTAATGTTTGTAAGTTCGGATGTAGGGGGTAATTTCCGAAACTACTCGTCCGATTTCAAAAATTCTTTCACCAATATTTAGAACGGTACTTCAGGGTGGAAATAGGATGTACCATAAAGGCATTGTACTAAAAAACATTTGACCCGTTCAACTCGCTAGATGGCGGCCGGTTTTAATGGTGTTTTTATTGTTAATATTTAATGTTTAATATTATTATTGGAGAGAGTTGTCAACACCAAGACGGTGGTGTTAAGTTCCAAAAAAGGAGCGAGAACATAGCGGAATGCTCTTCCTATCGAATTATTGTATATAGTCGATTTGTTAATTTTTGTATGAATAAAATCTAAAAGACAGACTCGGTGAACTTTTCTTGGTTGGAGATACGACAGAAACCTGGCGTACGAACAAGGCGGTCAGGTGAGACTTACGAAAATTAATTAATCATCACACGAGACAAGACTCGGCCTGACGAGACACATTAGTACAATTGAATTAATCTCTGTATTTATTATCTCTTTATTTATGTCTACTAGAACTTATCATATCACTTATTATACTAATTTTCCATTTCTGTAAAATGTGTAAGTTTCAATCAAAAAAACAATCTTCTTTGATCACCTGCTATTTCACCTGCACACATTATATTTGTGTTTCAAAGCTCAATATCTTTCATCAGAAGGTTTACATGAACAATATGCTGAAACGAGATAAAATCATTACAATATTTTTAAAATTCCTGACAATAATAATACTTGAAAAATGACTTACAGTTTTACATATGAAAACTTACGTTGATTTATATAAATGTCGATGTAAATACATCGAAATATATATAAAATCAACAAAAAAATTTTCAACTGTAATATCTTTCTTCAGACTGAAAATAATTATTTTCTATTACCCTAAGTGTACAATGTGCCTGCCGCTAAAACTCAAAAACGAGTCCCGGTACGATCAAGGGAGTTATATGGAGTGGTAGCCCTCTATCCCCCATCCATAAAGAAAATTTTGGTTTTTACCTGAAGGGCGTACTGTCGAAGATATAAAGGCTGGAAGTTTCGCCTTCTAGAAATTTCTAGAACAGTCCAGAACATTCAAGAGTATTTGAGAGCATTCCACAACATTCCAGAATGTTTCGTGGTGTTCTGAAACGTTCGGGAACATCCCGGAACATCCCAGATCATCGTCGAACATTCCACGAAAAGATGCTTTCAGTGTGCTAAACTTCGAAATTGCAAAGGTAAAATGCTACAACATCAACGAACTACTTCAATACATTGCTCACAACAAACCACTCTTCAATGACAATCAAAAAAACTTACAATGTTATCATGAACCGGATCAACAACACTGGCAGAATTATTTACTTGGACGCACCAGGCAGCACCGGAAAAACGTTTCTAATAAATCTATTGCTGGCGGAAATACGTGCTAAACAACACATCACTCTTGCACTGGCATCATCCCGCATTGCAGCCACAGTTACAAAAGAAAGACGAACTGTCTATTCGGCCTTACAACTACCGTTGAATATAGCCGAAGAACAATTCCCGGTATGTAAAATTTCAAAAGGATCTGGACGGGGTGAACTTCTAAAAGAAGCTAAAATTATCTTCTAGGACGAATGCACAATGGATCATAAAATGTCACTCGAAGCCATGGACAGAACATTACAGGACTTGCGAGGAAACACTGAAGTGATGGGAGGAGCTCTACTCATACTCTCAGGAGATTTTCGACAAACACTTCCAGTTATCCACATTTCAACACCAGAAGACGAGATCAATGCCTGCTGTAAAAAAATCACATCTCTGGCCATACGTACAAATACTGCGACTAACAAAAAATATGAGTTGAACGCTCGAAAGACGAAACAACAGCACATTTTGCTCAAAAACTTTTACAAATAGGCGAAGGCACATATCTCACTTACCAGACGAACCAGCCTCATTAAACTTAACAGTGATTTTTGTAACATAGCCACTACTGAAAACGAACTCATTTACCAAATTTATCCAAACATTGTTTACAACTATACCAATCCGGAGTGGCTATTTCGAAGGGCAATTTTGGCAACTAAAAATAATATCGTCGACGATATAAACTTTAATATTTAAAAGAAAATTCCCGGTTAGGAGAGAATATACAAATCGATCGACAGAAAGTGTCGACTTTCCTACAGAATTTCTAAGCTGTTTTACGTACCAGAAATGCCATTACAATGCCTTCGACTAAAAATTACATCTTCGATCAAACTACCCAGAAATTTGAACTCACGAAAACTATGTAATAGAGCAAAGATGGTCGTCAAACAGCTATCGAATAACATCATCGAAGCCGAAGTTATGATTGGAAAGGACAATGGACACACAGTATTTATCCCCAGAATACCACTGATCTCTACTGAAATGCCATTCCAATTTAAAAGACTGCAATTTCCAATCAAATTAGCCTATAGTTTTACAATTGACAAAGCGTAAGGACACACCTAAAACGTTGAAGCATCAACCTAAAAAATTCCTGCTTCTCTCACTGTCAGCTATACGTAGCTTCCTCTCGAGTAGAAAATTCTAAATATTTTTATATATGCCCCAAATAACAAAATGAAAAATGTTGTTTATAAACAAGTATTGTTAATAGTTAGAATATGTTTTCAATAAAATTTTTTACCTCTTATATTTTAAAGTTTATCCTTTTATTCCAACTACCACACAATCTCATTTCGACTCCCTGAGCGAAGCCGAATACCCGAGTTAGTAACGAAATAGAAACCAGTTTCCTTTTAAAAATTCTTACGGAAAACACCCCTCTAGACAGATCGCCAATGTATTGTGTTGCGATAACTAAATGAACGAAAACGATATGTAAAAAATAAATGATTTATAGAAATTCAATCGATATTTCGATGAGCAATGTACTGTACGACATGATGTACTGTACTGTACGTTAGAAGGATTTGTAAGTAATTACCGAGATTATTAGCGATTGGTCGAACGGCTAAAAAATGTATAGCGAAATAAAAGAAACAACCTCAATTATAATCGCACATTTATAATCACCCACCAAAATACCCTATAATAAAATTAATTAACACGCGTAATGCTTAGCACGCGCTGCGATTATCATTCCGTAAGCACGTTATTTATTGTCGCGTAAACAATAAAGTTTAAGAATACTTGTTCAACTATTGTTGGAGTTCTTTATTCGATTTTAATAAGTTATCGAAAGCAATATTTTTAAGAAAAATGGATGTTATTAGTAAGTTAAATTCTTTTTAATGTATAATTATATTATATCTTTTATAACCTGTTGACAATGAATACAAAGACACGCATTAAATAGTAATTTTCTACAGGATATTTAAATATTCCAATAAAAATGTTATACGATGGAACGATATTTAACTTTGCATTCATTTTCTGTCGAAGACAATTACAGCATTAAGCATATTTTCTGCAAATAAATAAAAATTTGTTATTTTATCTCTGCATCTTTTTTAATATTTAAATATTCGGTTTCATTAAGATAAATAAAAAACAGCAAACAGAAATTACAAAAACACTTTTACAATAAGATAAGATATTCAAAAATAAAATTGAAATCTCTCGTTAATTTAAAATAATCTTATGAAAAGTTGTAAGAAATGTAATCTAAAGGCTAATGTATTAGTGATTAATGTATACTTACGACTTGATTTTAAGTACATTTCAGGTTCTGCTCACCGAGCAATGCTATATTACATATTTACAAAGTGTTTTGGTCTATTACATTATCTTTTGATATTGTTCAATAAATAAATCGATCTNCTTCAGAAATTTCATGATCATTCCTCTCCAGCTTACCTCCCTTTCGAAACACAACAATATGGGTTTTATTCGGGTTGATCTTACAACCCATCTTCGAAAAGTATCTCTCAGTTAAATTTAATTTTCTTTCAAGACCTATTTTTTGTCGGTGAAATCAATACCACATCGACGGCGTACTGTATGGAATGTACTATCAAATTGTCCTTAATAATAATACCATCCTCCTCCTTCATAAATTGATTATCTAAGTCATGGATCATAAAGTTGAATAAATACAGTGATAACGGATCACCTTGTAGTAAACCGCATATCTCGAACGAAGGGTATGTAATTAGAACACTTTTAAATTAAGTAACTTAATATTAATTATTTATGTACAGTTTTTCGAGTGTGTTAAATGTCGTAGTTTATTATATTCGAAACAATTCTGAATTACATTAATTTCATAATGTTTATTTCTAAAAAAATTCCATATATTTCGTCAGAAATACTTGAGATAATTATTTTTGTTGCTTACACAGTTTTATGTGTCTGTTTGTTTCCACGTCTATTTCGTTTATATCTCACAATACGCTAACATTAAGAGAAAAAGTTTGCACGAGAACTTGTACGAAACGGGCATAAAGACAATTTAATTTTGGGAACTAAAAGTCGAGAGGTAGGGTAATAGAGGAACAGAGTGCATAATATCTTTAGAGGGGTCGGATATAATGAACATTTTACACGTAAATGTATATAAATGTGAAATAAACTCTTGTGAAACTCGACAATTAAAATCGAATTGTTTTATCTTCTGAAGAATTTTATTGTTACAAAAAAAAACGCCTTAGTAAGTGTACACCAAATCAAAATCTTAACAGGACATCGAATGATCTCAATGGAAATATTATATTCCAAACGCAATTAAGTAGATGACAGGCACGATTCTTTCGTTATTAGGAACAGTGTTATGTACAGGGGCAAGACAAATTTAAATGAAGGACGTATATTATAAATTAAATACGTAAAAAATATGTTGAAAAATTGCAGTCTCGCATTGCGGCATCACAATATCCCTTATTTATAGTTAATGGCAGCATTATGATATTAAATTACAAACAAATTGAAATGTAAATTAATTTAAAAATTATTACTTTTTAGTCTCGGAAAAAATAAAAGAATTTGATGAAACAAGAACTAGTGTTGATAAAAATTCATGGGAAAGCGAATCCGAACAAGATAATGATGAAGTAAGATAATATTTTCTAATTTTCACCAAATTTTATTGATCGGCAGATATCACTTTGATGAATGAAACGGTTTGTCAGTACAAACATCGTAAAAATTTAAGATATATTTTAAATTTTTGTTTACTTCACAAATGAAATTTTACCATTTCCTACCATCCGAGTATCGCTATAAACATAATGACGTTCAACTAAAATAATTGATTATTACATGGTCGTTATATTATAGTATTTGATTTGTATAATTACGTAAGGATTTAACACACCGAGTGACCAATTTAGCACGCTATAAACATTTTTTATTCCTTTCTACTGTACACAGTTTAAAAAAATGTGTCCGATTGTTTCTCAGTGTGGTAAACCCTCGCATAAGATAATTATTGTAATTATAAATCTAATACTATGATATAATAAAATAGAAGAGTCACAAGTACAAAATAATGTAATAATCTTAATCTTTGTAATTGTCATTTCCTAGTTTACCAATATATTTATTCTCTTTGCAGAAGACTACAAAGTGTTCGGATATGTTCGTCTATATATTTTACAAACTGCCATCAATGATCTTTCCTTGCTTGAAAAGAAAAAAATAAATGCTTTATAATGAAAAAGGTACGTAAAAGATTACGTAAATTTTAATTATAACACGACTCTTATTTAATAAAAGTTAATCGGTGTAAGATTTGGAATGTTTATGTTAATTAACGAAAAGAATAATAAAGGTTACGATAAATGTGCAAAAATAAAACTTCACGTGAAATTCAATTCACTTTAACACCAAGTTATTCTATTAGTGAATAATTTACTTATAACATAATGCCATAATCGTCAATACCAATTCATTCCGTCATTTGTCGGTTCGGATCAACGTCTGAATAACAGTTATATTTACAAGAATTTCTTTATCTCGCTATCAGTGTACTTTCATTGTGTATAAAGTATCTGTGACAATAGAACACGCTACTGTTACGCCTGAAGTCCAGACAAGTTAATAAAAACAGTTAATGCGAAAACAGAATGTGGGTAGCCTGAGGTAGGACGAGGTCGTACCTCTTTTTGATAGGCAACAGTTCGGTGAGAACTGCCCACTGGTCAGTGGATGGCTTAGAAAATGCTTTTTCTATCCCGTAAAGTCGGGATTCTTTTGTCAGGTCGAGTGGAGGAGGTGAGAGGGGTCGTCGGTAAAGTGTGAGCGATACTCGAAATAAAGACGACTTTTAACAACAAAACAACATTTATTGAGACGGTAACATAACTAACATAAATACATTGAGCTTATCTCGAGCGGACACGCGGGAGTGGAGGGAAACGCGCCGAGAGAGAGTGTACATTAATGGGTATCATACCTCTACGATTTCGGATCGGACGGTCGGACGTTTTCTAACCGGATCGGACAAGTTGTCTTGAGGAACGGACGGCGGCGATGAGGATCGGCACGGGGTTTCCCCGATCATGAACGGTGATGATGGACCGTGTTCACGGACAGCGACGANCAATTTTTTTTACTTGTTTCATATTTTATTATTTTTTTCAATTGTTCTAATTCATAATTCGTTACTAGGAATTAATTGTACTGTTGTTCTACGTTAATATTCGCGTATGATCTAATTTAATTACGCAAAAATGTACGTTCGATTTTGATTTCGAGCATTCTCTCTAAAAATATTTTGGAGTAATGTCACAATAAATATAGATATCTAATTACATTGGACCGCGTGTTATTAGTTTAAATAAAAATTATTACGAATATTATTAAAGTACTAAATATATTACTGTATTATTATTCGAGTGGATTCATTGATAAGTTACTGTTGAATTTCGTCGCGATTTGTATAATTAGGCTGAAATTATCTAATTGCAGACCTATACATTTTCACTATCGTCTGACTGTCCTTCGATAATATAGGAAAAAGGATTAAACAGATACAAATTGAGAGCATATATAGGAAGCTTAGGAATGGGAGACACGAATTAACTATATAAGAAATTCCGGTCTGTGTCTGGCTTTCTATATCTGGTCTGGATTTTTATCTATTTAGATAGATGTTTCCTGAAATAAAAACAGAAGGATAGACAAAAAACGATAGGAATTTACAAGTCTGCGATGATAATTATAGCCCAATCATATAAAAACTTTTACTAATAAGTAAATATTTATTTAACTTCTACAGAAACAAAGTTATAGAATAAATCGAAATTACATTCTTATATTTATTTAAATATGTAAAAATTTTCTTTAAAATATTTATAATACAACGTAAACACGTAAGGAGTGAGTGTCTTCACATCTATTATAAAATCTATTATGTTTACATATAAAATTAGATGAGACGAGGAGCAATTTTATTAAATTAATATTTAAAAAGTAAAGGCTATTTTATGTTATTTTTATGTACGTTTCTTCACAAAACTAAATTTATAATTTTCTTTAAAAGTATATTCATACAATTAAATATACCTGGTACAATTGAATATTTTGTACCAGGTATGTATAATTGTATATCGATCACACATTTTATTTTAACAAGTAAGTTTTTATAATTTTATTTTTAATTTTAGCCCTTATATTATAGCTAGTAATTTAGAATGTAATTGTGATACCGAAAATTTATTTCAAAAAGTTTTGGCTCGAGACCGTATAATGAAAAAAAAAAATTTCGTTCGACATTTTCATGATAAAATTTATGAAGATATAAAATGGCTTTGTGGATGCATTAAAATACAAAAATTGTTTTGTTGGCCTTGCCTACTATTTTCAAATAGAATTAGTGTGTATAATGAGATTTGCTTTGACGATTTAAATAATTTGAGTAAAGCTGGCAAAAGACACGAAAATCTTAAATCTCGCATCGATTCTTTCGTAAAATTGAAGCAATTTGGAAATCAAAATAGAATAGAATTTAACATTAGTACACAATATAAAATATATATTAAGAATTATAATGAGATAGTTACGGCTAATAGATATATTTTNTAAATTGTTATCGCCATTATTTTTAAATTTATTTATTTATTTATTTCAACTGCATCAACTCAAAAAAGAAGTTTCACAAAGCCGTAAACCTTTATACATATTTTAATTTTTAGTGGAAAAGAAATATTTTCAAATACTTAGAAATGTGTGATGAAGAAAGTATACTAAATAAAGCTGGAGTTGGCTCTCAAAGCAGTATAGACTCAAATTCAGGGGAAAGGAGAAAAAGATCTAAAGATAAAAAGTAATGAGAAAGGTTAAATAGACCTCCTGTTATGCAATATGGATCCTTAATTTTCAAACCTTCCTCACTTCTTTATCTTTTGTCCTCTCTCATTTCCCCGCATTGAGTCTATAATTCTTTGAGTCTCGACTCCAGCTTTATATAGTATTCCTTCCAACGTTGCAAGATTCGGCTACTTTGCGCCAAATTTGGCTACCTTTTTATAAGTTTGATGTAAAAAAATATCAGTTGGCACATTGGCTACTTTTTAGGCTACATATTATTTATAAATATATTAGTTGAATAAAAATGCACTTTAAAATATTGTCTTGTCGCTTTTTATTAATTAGAGACCCAAATAAAACAAATATTTGTGTTTTTGAAATAAATTTTTGTTTGTCACCTTTATAATAAATGAATTTATTTATTTCTAAATAAAAATTGAGTGTCTGTAAAAGCAATTTTTAAAAATATTCTTTTTTCTGGTAAACTTTTAATACTTATTACTGTAATCTAGACATGTTAATACTTAAATATACTTGTATATTTAAAAATCGGGTCAAAATATACTTGTGGCCCGAAACTCCATGACTTCTTCCAATGTGGCCAAGAGAAACAGAGAGGTTGGACACCCCTGCCCTAGACCATTGCTGATTGCCCCTGGATGTCGGCTTCTTATAGAAACACAGCTTCCCTATCATCAAATGTCACGGCACGCCCCTGCCCCTCGCTATAGAAGTATGCTTAGTTCAGTTCGGCCACAATACGCTACAGTTCGCCTTTATTATCAGTTTGAAGTGGGGTGGTTCCATAATACCACCTTTTCCTCTACACTTACTTGCAGAAATGTGTCATGTTTTAGATAAAGTAAATGAAAAAAAAGCTGGAAAAGCTTTAATAAAATAAACNAAAAATTTATTTATTTATTTATTTCAACTGCATCAACTCAAAAAAGAAGTTTCACAAAGCCGTAAACCTTTATACATATTTTAATTTTTAGTGGAAAAGAAATATTTTCAAATACTTAGAAATGTGTGATGAAGAAAGTATACTAAATAAAGCTGGAGTTGGCTCTCAAAGCAGTATAGACTCAAATTCAGGGGAAAGGAGAAAAAGATCTAAAGATAAAAAGTAATGAGAAAGGTTAAATAGACCTCCTGTTATGCAATATGGATCCTTAATTTTCAAACCTTCCTCACTTCTTTATCTTTTGTCCTCTCTCATTTCCCCGCATTGAGTCTATAATTCTTTGAGTCTCGACTCCAGCTTTATATAGTATTCCTTCCAACGTTGCAAGATTCGGCTACTTTGCGCCAAATTTGGCTACCTTTTTATAAGTTTGATGTAAAAAAATATCAGTTGGCACATTGGCTACTTTTTAGGCTACATATTATTTATAAATATATTAGTTGAATAAAAATGCACTTTAAAATATTGTCTTGTCGCTTTTTATTAATTAGAGACCCAAATAAAACAAATATTTGTGTTTTTGAAATAAATTTTTGTTTGTCACCTTTATAATAAATGAATTTATTTATTTCTAAATAAAAATTGAGTGTCTGTAAAAGCAATTTTTAAAAATATTCTTTTTTCTGGTAAACTTTTAATACTTATTACTGTAATCTAGACATGTTAATACTTAAATATACTTGTATATTTAAAAATCGGGTCAAAATATACTTGTGGCCCGAAACTCCATGACTTCTTCCAATGTGGCCAAGAGAAACAGAGAGGTTGGACACCCCTGCCCTAGACCATTGCTGATTGCCCCTGGATGTCGGCTTCTTATAGAAACACAGCTTCCCTATCATCAAATGTCACGGCACGCCCCTGCCCCTCGCTATAGAAGTATGCTTAGTTCAGTTCGGCCACAATACGCTACAGTTCGCCTTTATTATCAGTTTGAAGTGGGGTGGTTCCATAATACCACCTTTTCCTCTACACTTACTTGCAGAAATGTGTCATGTTTTAGATAAAGTAAATGAAAAAAAAGCTGGAAAAGCTTTAATAAAATAAACGTATTTAATCTATTCATGTAAAAATTAAAAAATTTCAAAAATAATTTCGTTTTGAAGTTATATTATTTCATACAATTGTCGTGTTTTAATTTTCTTAAATATTCAAGTAAATAATTAAATAGTTAATACAAAAACTTTGCCTTTTTGTTAAAATACAGTTAATTTAATTAATATTCGTCAGCGAAAAATTAATTTTGAAATCAAAGCTTCCCAAACCACTACCACTTTTATTAAATTTTGTGCATTTTTTTAATAAATAAAGTAAAATACAGGTAACTCCCGTATAACACGGCACTTCTATAGCACAGATTCACTTACACACGGTTCGAGAAATGGGTAAAACCCTCGTACAACATGAAATATAATAAATTTTTACATATTTAAACTTCAGTGTCTAAATTTTCTTTTCTCTTCTGCATACACATGGTCCTTCGCGAAAATTGTTTCAATTTTGCCAGATCTCGACGCTTCTGCTTTTGGGGTTGCCAGATGTTTTTCCTTTATTCCATAATTGCTTAGCACCATATAAGAAAATTTATAAAGATCTTTTAACTAGAAGCAAGCAATCTAAAATTACATACACTTTTTGCAAAAGGTAAAGCATGAATTTGAAAATAATGCAGAAAAATGCTCAGAGGATAACGATAACTTGCCAAAAATAAAACGATCTCGGTTAATAGTGCTTTTACTGATGATAAAGAAAACATTGTTTAATTTATATTAATATAACTTAACAAAAATTTTAATAAAGATATTTATCTTAATTATGAAAATATAGTAGCATGTTTTTTTAATTTTTGTAACCTAACCCTGCTTTTCGTACTAGTTCTTTCTTTCGTATAACACGGATTCGCAGAACACGGCAATTTTTTGGAACGTAACTACCGTGTTATACGGGGGTTACCTGTATTGTAATAATCTTACTTTTTGTAGTTATCATTTCCTAATTTATCAATATATTTATACTCTTTGCAGAAAACAACAAAGTGTTCAGACATGTTTACGTATTTATTTATAAAACTTCCATCCGTCATCTTTTCGTGCTGCAAAAGATAAAAATAAATGCTTAATAATGAAAAAAATACGTAAAAGTGATTGAAGCTTCGCCAGATCAAATTTCAAAGAAATAGCATTTGATGAAATAATACCGCAGCATTGATTAAAAGTAAAGTCAGTTTAAAATAGGCCATTACAATGAAGCTTATTCAATGGATTTAAGCTAAATTATGAAAGATTTTGTTCGTTAAATTTCTTTCTAACTTCCGTTAGTATTAGTGAACCAAAAAAGTTTTGTTGTTTAAAAATATTTTAAAATCCGTTTTTATAAACGAATTTTTAAATATTTTTATAATATTTTAAAAATCTCCGTTTCAAACATAAAACGGGGTTACCTGTAGATAGTTAATTAAATAAAAATTAAATAAAACACGAATGCAGAGAATAAAATAAGTCATGGTAGAGAAGCTAATTACAAGTTTTTGGTCTCTGCGCTACACTACTCATTCCTTCTGTAATTTACTTTAAAACAGAGAGCCTGCAGTTATTACCCAACACATTATGTTAAAATATTGAAGTTTTGAAATAAAGTAATTTTATTAATGTAATAAATCAAATATATATGAAAACTTATTAAAATTGACTGAGTTATTCTGGCATATAGCCTATATTTTATTATCTGGTAATATTATACAAAAACGAGTATTATATACCAATAAATTCAGATAAGTGTGCGTGTTATTGAAAGATTAAATGTTAATGAGAATAATGCATTAACGGAAGGAATTTTTGCATTAATTTTCTCTATTAATTTATATATATCGATCGTTTTAAACAGAATAAAGCGATTATATAATAAATCCAATATTTCTGACTAAAAGCTTAGAATATACACGAACAGGAATAGAGATGTCTTTTTGAATGTTACAGTATGAATAACAATAAAATAGACCCAGATATTATACTTTCACCAACGTATATACTATTCAAAATACTTGCAATCGATATTTCTAACCGCAACGAAAATTGGCAGTCACTTACGAAATTCTACAGAGTGTGTCTTAAGACATTTTTCTTTATTCAGACTGTACAGTATGTCGTCATACTATCGACAGGAGATGAAGAATTAGCGTTGAATCTATGTGACGTCTACGGAGCATTTGGAGAAAATGCTTTTCTTCTGAGAATAATGCATTTATTCTCGACATTATTTATGTTAAAAACGTTATTAATTTGGAACTCGCAAAAATATATTCGGCTTTATAAAAAGAGTCAAAAATTGTGGTTTGAAATTATGAATGAATCAACGTTTGTCACTTTTCATTTGAGAAGGTTTATAGAACTTCAGGATATATTAACTCGTATTTGGATTATTTTAATTGCATCAGTTGGATTGAATATTGTGATGGTTTATCGATATATATTTTTACCATATATCAGTTATAAGTGGTCTATAACATTAGGTATTTCTATGTTTTTATGTATAATTTGGGATATATACATTGTATTGTATAACATTGTTTTCATTACTTTTGTCATTATCTTATGCGAATTACATAAGATACAATTGTTTGCAATAATTCACAAAATAGATAAACAGGGTCAAGACATTTCCATGAAACTTGTCTGGCAATGTTTGCAAAATTGCAAAGACAGTCTTAAATTTTGTAATGTTATTCAAAATGACTATTCCATTACTTTAGCCATTACACTATTTCTTGTTGAATTTTCAGTTGGATCATTTCTAATTACTTCTAAGTTAATATTTGTAAAGTGTGTACTAGAAATAATATTATTAGTACTCATAGTGGCGGTACTACTATACCTGTATTATTTATCGACTATTTCAACATATGTAAGTACATAAGAAAGTTATTTTAATTAATAACAATGGTAGTAAAGACTTTAATAATAAAACTGTTATATAAAATCTAATTTTAAAATAAACATTAAAAACATTCTTTATAATAAATTTATTTTTATCTCTGCTGTATGAGCACTATAAAAGCTTTATTTTAATACATATGTGGGGATTAGCCTAGCTGAAAACGGAGCAGGATAAGTGACAATGTTTATGGATGACATATCTTCCTGAAGAGTTGCTATCACGTGTCACCCAAAATAAGCTGAATTCTTAAGCATTTCGTTGCCTGGAGAATGAACAATATTATCATTACTTGATGGCCGGGGTAAAAATACGCCTTCGCGTACACAGCAATTTTTAATGTTAATAATTAATTAACCATAAAATATAACTTAAAACTGAGAATAAAACAAAATAATTGCGTGAATTTTGAAGAAAAAGCTTCAAACATTATCTTCTATTGTCTCGCGTTTCTGTTAAATTTGACACTGATGAGTCATTGTTTACACAGTTGGATGACCTTGAAAACAGCTAGTGTTGAATTTCCCGGAAAATTCTCATAAACGTCTGGGAAGACAGAGGTACAAAGTAGAATGAATACTAACTGGCCGTATATTTTTAAATGTTTTTCAAAAATTGAAATTTTTATTGCGATTTTCGACCCCCAACCTAATTAAACGTATGTGACCATAGGGTCGGTATCTCTTCGATACCTCGTCAGGATGACACCACTGTATCTTTCGGTCGATACAGAGACCACAAGTTCGCGCGAGCGGATAGGTATGAGGGTTGGACCCGGAATGGAGAACTGAGAGACAAACGGAAGAAACTGCACTCCAGAAGTTTTAAACATAAAAACCCGTTTATTTATATATATTCTAAATTAAGTTTACATCAGCGAATAAAATACGATACATAAACTACATGAGTTATTATTCAATTTTTAGTCCAAATTAACGATCGGGTGCGCGTTTCTTTTACGCGGAGAGAGAGAACGTACAATAGTGCGCGGGCAGGATAAATACCTTAGGTTGTAGGCAAAATCAGCACAAAAGGTCCAACAGTTCTTTTTAGGTGAACAGTTCTTTCCAGGTGAGTAGAAAGATTTCAGTTAAGTTCAGGTCTTCTAGTCTTGTCCAAGAGGAGGAGGTTCGGATTCTCGGCGGGAGGTAGACGATCGGAGCGCACACACAGATACCAATAATAACTTCCACCCCCTTACTCATCATGCCTGGCCCTTTTATATCAAGTCCTCATTTTCGAACTTTTCTCCGATTTCGTCAGCGATGACGATCTTCTTGGTCCAATGAGGGGACGGGTGACACAATCGTGACACAGAAATGTACTCATCTCAACACGGAACCTAACTCGTGGGAATCAAGGTTTTTATTGATTTTATTTTTCCTTTTTCTCTTTTAATTTTCTGTTTTCTCGTTCCGTCTTTATAAAGTTTATTTTAAAAAAATTATAGTTTAAAACACTAAATTTCTGGTCCTCACACGTATATATAATAAAATCTATAAATTAAAAAATTTTGAAAACTATTGGAGGTCGTTTTTGACATCAGAAACTAGCTTCAAATAACTATACCGAAGTAAAACTCTTTCACTAGAATGTAGAACGATGAATGAAATTTGATATGTATTGTATTTATAAAAACCAGAGTTAATCTCATTACACGTAAACAGAATAGAGACATTTTTCAAAAACGGTTTGAAAGTATCACGAATTTACAAGTAGTATTTTAACACTATTAAAATTTATACTCACATATAAAGAGTATTTATTTTTTATTTTTCTAGATGCATAGTCTTTATTCGAAAGTGTACAGCCATTGTATTCATTGTGTGCAATTAGATGAAATGCATTTGGTAATTTTTAATATTGTTTAAAATTTCTTGAAATTTTTATTTTATTAGTAAAAGTAAAAATATTTCAAATTACAGGCAAACAGCATATTGATCCAGTGTACCGAAATTGATCTAACATTGTCATTCTTTGGATGTTATCCCGTAACGAAAGTAATTATCTTAAAGGTTGGTTTCGTGAATATACTTACGCACTTATAATGTATTATTTCGATTTATAAATGTTAACATTTTTGCGAAAGTAATTATGCGTCTATGTCCTTAATTCAATTTTAAATTATTATCTCCTACTAGTATTTCCTATAGTAATAAAATTTATCATGCTGGGCTGGATGGCCGAGCTGTCAAGATAGCAGCTTACCTCTTTGGGACACTCGAGATCGAATTCGGACGGGTCATAAATTTTTCGAAATTTTCTTAGGGTTGTCTGATAGGATATGTTAAACATTGTTCCATATTCGTTGGTCTAACCGAGGCTAAAAGGGTTTAAAAATAAGTTGTTATTATACTGCTGTGGTAAATTAGATGCCAAGAAGAAGCCGTTGTAAAAATTATGATAGGATATCGTTTATTTCATCTGTTTCACATAGTGTTAGGTTAAACACATATAAAAAAATTATATACATAAATGCGAATAAAAAATTTTTTGTGATGATAAAATTTATTTTAATTCTATCGTTTCATCTAATTATATTTACTGTTTGTTATTAGTTGGTGTCTATTTTGACATTGGCGAGGCACACAGGTGTCTATTTTGACACCTATGTGCCTCGCCAGGCTGTCCACATTCTGGCGGTCAAGAGATGTCTTGCCATTTGTGGTTGACATGCCCACAGTATAAAAAAGGCCGCCAAGACCTTGGCCGTACTCTGACGATAGACTTGGCAGTCAGAATCTTCATATTAAAGAAAGAAGAAAGAAACAAAGCATCACTCGTTCTAATAAAAAAATTTCCCTGCATAATTTTAAATATTTTCGACTAAAATATGAAGCTTCAAAAAAGGTAAACAAAAGCGTGTCGCGCACAAACACACACTTACGTCAACACATATAGAAATTATTTCGTGAATTTTTTTTTCATTTACATACATTTCAAAATGTTTTAAGTCCAAAAATATGAAATTGTGGGAGTGATTTTTGTGGGATGACCATACTTTCTCGGCTGTTATAACAGCAGAGAATGTAAACTCTAAAGTAAAAATTAATTTACAAAAACTGTAATCATGTGTGTATTTCGTATTCGTAATTATCAGTTGCCCACGTCTAATATTTACAATGTTATATCTTAAAATGTGTTCATTTTTATAATGATTTCGTGGACACTTTTTGACTTTTAAACCTAAAGTTACTTTCAAAAAACATCTTCATAAGATGACTAAAACGTTATCTGTTCGTCTTAGAATTCTTTGGCATTTTTGTAATATTATTTTTTAAAAAACAATCTTACAATCTTACAATCTAAACAATATTACGATCTATTTATTTTGCCAATATTCGGTCTCTGCTAGATTATTGTCCGTCAATATAGGCTATGACAGCGTATTTTTATTTACGAAAAAATATGAAAATAGTATAAATAAACTATTTCTAAACAAACTTTCTATTCGTACTTGTAGACTAATGAAATATTTTTTTACAACCGGGGTTTACGCCAGTGTAATTAGTTCTATTATTAAAATTGCAGTAATCAAGTAATATTAAATAATAACTTAAAAATCCAGCAACAGTTGTGTAACTTTCTCGGCTGTTATGAGATGGTATTTAAAAATAACTTTTATATTATTAATCGTAATAAATAAAATTTTACGTGTAGCGATCTATTATGAGATTTTAATAAAAATAATTTTTATAATGTAGTTAAGTTTATTCTAAACAGTTATATTTATTTCTACTGCAATTTTTAATGGATAGTGTGTCATGTTTTATTTATTTATTAATTTACTTTTCAGATGTGCAGCTTTTTCTTTACTCAAGTATTTGCTGTCGCGCAATTGTTTTTTACCGATAAATTATATATATAAATTTATGTTACAATTTCGAAACAATATAAAATAAGCAGAAATTTCAGGCGTATTTAAGCGATGTGTCTACTTAGTTGATATTGTGAGGACCAGAAATTTAGTGTTTTAAACTAAAATTTTTTTTAATAAACTTTATAAAACGGAACGAGAAAACATAATTAAACGAGAAAAAGGATAACTGAAATCAATAAAAACCTTGATTCCCACGAGTTAGGTTCCGTGTTGAGATGAGTACATTTCTGTGTCACGATTGTGTCACCCGTCCCCTCATTGGACCAAGAAGATCGTCATCGCTGACGAAAACGGAGAAAAATTCGAAAATGAGGACTTGATATAAAAGGGCCAGGCATGATGAGTAAGGGGGTGGAAGTTATTATTGGTATCTGTGTGTGCGCTCCGATCGTCTACCTCCCGCCGAGAATCCGAACCTCCTCCTCTTGGACAAGACTGGAAGACCTGAACTTAACTGAAATCTTTCTACTCACCTGGAAAGAACTGTTCACCTAAAAAGAACTGTTGGACCTTTTGTGCTGATTTTGCCTACAACCTAAGGTATTTATCCTGCCCGCGCACTATTGTACGTTCTCTCTCTCCGCGTAAAAGAAACGCGCACCCGATCGTTAATTTGGACTAAAAATTGAATAATAACTCATGTAGTTTATGTATCGTATTTTATTCGCTGATGTAAACTTAATTTAGAATATATATAAATAAACGGGTTTTTATGTTTAAAACTTCTGGAGCGCAGTTTCTTCCGTTTGTCTCTCAGTTCTCCATTCCGGGTCCAACCCTCATACCTATCCGCTCGCGCGAACTTGTGGTCTCTGTATCGACCGGAAGATACAGTGGTGTCATCCTGACGAGGTATCGAAGAGATACCGACCCTATGGTCACAATATATTTATGTTTCACACCATAGAGATGTTTTGAAAAGTGAATGATCATTTTTTGTACTACGTTCATGCTGCTAGCATGATATTGTTTTCACTTTTTATTGACTGTCTATTTGCTACTTGCAGTCGATATTTCTAACCGCAACAAAGACTAAAAATCATTGAAAAAATTCTACAAGGTGTATCTTCAGACATGTTTCTTTCTTCATACTGTCAAGTATGTCATCAAGTTTTTAAGTTAAAAACGTTCATAATTTTGAACTCGCAGAAATATATTCGACTCCATAAGAAAAGTCGAATATTGTGGATTGAAATTATACATGAATCAACGTTTGTCACTTTACATCTGAAAAAGTTCATAAATTTCATTATATTTTAACTCGTATTTGAATTATTTTAATTGCATCAATCGGATTAAATATTGTCGTGATAAATCATTGCGTGTTTTTGCCATTTATCAATTACAAATAGTCTATGACATTAGCCATTTGTATGATTTCAACTACAATTTGCTATACGTTCACGACAAGGTATAACTTTGCTCAAATACTTTTTCTGATTTTCTAATGCGAATTACAAAAGATGTAACTTTCCTCAATAACTGACTCCAGAAGAAAAAGAAATCAAGTTTCTTCTTTAAAAGTTGTTTGGAAATGTTTTCAAAATAGCAAAAACACTCTTAAATTTTGTAACTTTATTCAGCTCTTTTTGTAAGTTTCTTTAGCTCTTTTAGTATTTTTCTTTGAGATATTATTCGGATCTCGTGTGATTAAATCTAAGCAAATATTTGTGAATTATACTTTAGGAATAATGTTATTACTAGCAACTATCACAATTATACGATATTTGTATTATTTATCTAGCATTTTCACATATGTAAGTATTTATTTATTTATTAATTTACTTTTCAGATGTGCAGCTTTTTCTTTACTCAAGTATTTGCTGTCGCGCAATTGTGGGAGTATTTTAGGTTTAATGCAAATTAACCTTCAATTTGCATTAAACCTAACAACATAAATTCCAGAAATTAATTACATTTCTGGTAAAGCATTGGTCGTTTAACTGTATATTTCTACATCCACTAATATATTTACCAATCTTAGCTATTAATCACGACTTATCATACCATAAACACAGATTCTGCAAATTTATATATATTTTAAATCAGCAGTTATTAATCAGTAGTACGCAATAAGAATCCGTTAGCGCTATATACAGAAGTTTCGAATCATAAGTTAGATAAAAGTTCAAAGCCGCAGCTTTTAATAACTTCAAAATGTGTATTTCGTGTCTTTAAACCCCATTTTTGTTCCAGCAAATCGTTTTTTTAAAGTAGTGAAATTTAGAAAATTTCTCGCTTTGCTACATATGTTTATAAACAAAAGTTTTAAGTTATAACCTTTTGTAGCAAATAACGCATTTGGCTAAAGTGACGACGTTTCGATCTCTTCAGCGATAATACATTTCAATCAGCCTGCAGTGTATTTATTGTCTACGAATCTATCCCTAAATGAATTAATATTAATGTAATTATTAAAATTAATATCATGTATAATTTCTTTATTATTGTAAAATGTTTTGTAATTTTTTAACAGTATTGTCACTTTGTATAATGCATTTGATCGGTAAGTTATGTGATGAAGTTTATAAATAAAGTAATTTAAATGTTAAATTAATTCAATTTCAGACCACATTAATACTTTTTAAACTTTTATTATTTTGCATTGAGAAAATACTTTTAAAATTAACTTTAAATTTCAAAAGTAAGCGTCTAAGTAAAAATAAACATATTTTTACATACAATCAATTGGCTTACATATGTAGAGTCGTCCCGATACCTGCAATCTCGATTCAAGGAATTTTATTGTTTTCCGGTTAAGTTAAACCTGTATACAAAGAATTAATAACGAAAAATCAATAAATGTATTATAACAAAATATATTTCTGGAATCTTTCTGTTTATACATAAGTTATACTATTATTATATAACTTAACTTAACTTTAATATTACAGGACTTTTGTTTGTAAATATTCAAATTGGACCACAAGTGACGCTTAAAATCAGCTACAATTTTTATCTACTCGTTTACACTGATATTTGCAAACTTTGAACACAATAAACAACTTTAGATGTAAAGGCAATGTTTTTATCTTTCTTCAAGCTATTTCTTAATTCCTCGTATAGTAATACACACATACATACACACAAGAAATACTACGACCGTACTCGAGGTGTTTAGCTGGCGAAAAAAGGGTAAGGAGAAGGAAGGGTAAGAAAAAGAGAGGAATAAGAGAAAGAGGAAGAAGAAGGTATACAATATAGACAGTACAGAAAGGTAGAATCCCTCTGAACGGCGTATGTACGGCTACAGTATCTTCTACGTTTCATGTCGACGTGCAGTTTCTAGGCTGTAAAGCCGTAGTCCCCTGAAGAATCTAAAAGAAACCCGAGTTTAGCGAAGAAGAATAAAGAGGGTGCTGCGCAAGTTCATACGTTACTTGTACACGGCAAGCGAAAGTACACGGTTTACGTTTTAACTCCAAGAAAAACTCGATGCGGCGCACGTTCGCAACATCACGTGACTCGGTGAACGTCGCGCATCGACTCACGGGAGATTTGTTGAAAAAACGGCGGATACATTTAACATCGAGGTTTACCAGCGAAGGTAAATAAACATATTAAAGTATTTTAAAGTATTTATAGGATGTTTAATAACACTAAATAATTATTTATAATTAGCGTGGTTTCTCCTATCTTACGATCGGACGATAGGACTACCTCGTACTTTTGCCGAGGGAGGAAGCGGCTTATGTAAATTCGAAAACAGTTCGAAAAATTAATTTTTGGGAAATTTTCAAACGTATTACGCTGTTGATAGCAGAAGATACCGTAGAAGCACAAATCTACCTTAAGTTAAGGTATTACGAAGTTTGTGCCAGGACTTATAATACGAATAAAACTAAACGTGAGTGACACAAAATGACAAAGTAGACAACATAAACGGACGGGCAAAAGACAAACATGCCAGACACCAATTTTTTTTTATTTAATTTTATTTATTTATTTTTTAAGCAACTCTCTACTTTATTTGTTTGAATAAAAATAAATACAAATAACACATGTGTTCAGATAAATAAAATTGGATTTTTTTTCCTTGCAGAAAGTATTATTTGGCAAGTCTTACGGGCGAATGAATTTTTGTATCGTTTATTCAAAGTGTTATTATATTTATTATATAAAAGCCACATGTCACTATAATATTAATTTCTCTGAAATTTAATTAGATGTGTTGAAAGTTTGAAATAAATCATAAAATAAATGTTGCTAACATATATATGTATTACATATTGTATCATATTTAGTTTCCAAAATGAAATACAATAGAAAGACGAAGTCTCCTTAATGTATTTATAAAATACAAAAGTTTTGCTGATGCCCTGTTTGATTTTTGTACCACTGTAGAACGTGAGTAATTGCACTAAAACTCGGAGTAAACAGCAATTTAAATTGCACTAATTACAAGAAAAAGAATAAACTGTATTATTTGTACTGAGTTTTGACCGTAGACACGATGCGTTAGAGAATATACAAATAATATAATATTTTTTCTAGTATAGAAAAAGTAATTTACAATCCACAATTAATACACATTGCAGTAAGTGCTGTGGTGTACAAATTTAATTTAAATAATTTAATTGCAACATTTATAATATTTTTTTCCTTCAACACATACAATCTATTATTGTATAATTCTGTGCCTATCAGCATAGCATTTTCAGATAGTGTATCAGATGTTATTGCAGTTAAATTATTTTCAAAAAGTAAACTCTCATAATACACTACTCCATCTTTTAGCCGCTGCTTCGATACATCACTGTATAAAGAGTTATCATCAACAGTTTTTTCGTCACAACGTAAAGAAATTGCTTCTCTTGATGACACTTTTTTAATTATAAAATAATTATTCAAAATAAATTTCACTGCGCAAATACGTGTATTCGTGTCGAAATTCAGAAACGAACTGCTAAAGAGTAAGTGAAAAAGAACTGCGATAGAAAAAAACGCTCCTAGTGAGAATTAGATCGGTCACCGTTAGTGATAACAATTAGATGCAAAAAAAAAAAATAATTCTTAACTAATTTAATTATTATTATTTCCAATTATTCTCTGTTTTTTCCCACTCCCCTCATTGCATGTCACATTATTGTAACCCAGTTCCGTTGCTATATTAAAATTCATCTACAGAAATAGTATAATTGATATGCTGTTTTCAAATCAGAAACATAAATTCTGATATGCTGAAATAAATTAAAAGGAATGGGAAACGTACTTCTGTAAATTTCTCTTACTATTAGGTCTTAATACCCTGATCTAAATTAAGGTGTAATTCAAGTGCAATACGATCGAGCGAGTTAGGTCTGGCTTCAGTGCGGCATGGTAAACGAAATTATTTCATCAAAACACGTTTAATTAAACAGAAATCTACCATATAAAGGTAGAAGATAAAAACATTACATGTGCACAGTATATTTATATTAATATATGTATTTTTATAATATTAAATAATTATATTTTTTTCAATAGCTTGATTAATTTCAAGCATCGACAAAGAAATGCTTTTCAATTTACTACTTCAAGTTAAAAGAAAAGGATTCTCACATACGTTACTAATAATTTCCATATAGTGAACTTGACAAATTTAACGTGCATGAAATTTATTATTTCCAGGTCTGTTTTTGAGAAAAAAATAGCACATTAAATCAGAGAAGAGATAAAGCAACGCGACACACTTTAGCCAGCATCAATAATTTTAACGGCGTGTGAGATATTTCGAAAATATAATAAAATATTACATAATTGCAGTATGGCAAAGTACTGTATTAATTATATTTATTTACTTTTGCTTTTTCTACATACATGTTCTTTAGATTTTTTTCCTTATCTCGTCAGTAGTTTTATATTTTAACAGAATAACCTCAATAATGGCGACTGATAATGATAAGCGTACTTTCTTTTTTCTAAAAAGAACGGTTTAGGATTTAGTTAAATAATCGAGAGATCGAGTATTTTGAGAGTGTTTTAAGACGATTAAATTTGATTGAGAATAGATACATTCAATATATTATAAACAGAAGTTATATATCTTTCCTAGTTTATCTCGGTTAACCGACTTTTAAGCTACTTTCATTTTAATGCCTGTAACAATGACATTACTATATGTTTGATCGCCAAAACGAATGCGAAAACTACATTCGTTCGTTTGAGAAAAGAAGAAAAAGTTTATAATTAGCCATCACGTGCTCTAAATAATTCATTATTATTATTTTTCAGAACATCGCTATGAAGCTAGTCGTATCGATGACTAGAAGGTTATAAATGATTATAATAGCTGCATTCGATAATCAGCCTGTCGATAGTTCTTTGCGTAGTTTGAATAAAATACTTCCTCTGAGAGATTTTTGTGAACGAAGAATTGCTGTGTTTAATATATTTTATCACACTAGGTTCTGTAATTTCACCGTATTGCCGATATATCAATTACCATATCTGGCATTTGACGTTCAAAGCTAATTCATATTACAGTAAATTAAATAATCTGATCAACGATATATCGTATAGATTCAAGTTTTCGGCTTTCTGATTGATGATTACAAATAATTTCGAGATATTTTCGTTTTTTGAAAATAATGGTCTTTGTATTAAATTTCTCAAACTTAAAATCATCTCGTAAGTTTAAAATCGCAAAAATATATTACAGTTTAAAATAGCAGTCAATAATTATAATTTTAAATTTTGAAAATTTCAAATTTTTTAGCTGTAAGTCTAAAAAACGTTCGTGAAAATTAAAGACATTCTTCCTCATAACGAAACTTATACAACTAAAGTAACTGTATTGCTGCATGGACGAAGAGAATAAGAATGATTTTTACCTGAAGTATACTGCAGAAAGTCTGAATTGCAACTACAATTGTATTTGTATTTTGCTGTTTCTGCCTCGTGAGAATTAAAACTGCTTTCTTCAAGTCTATTATTAGTTCGACTAGGCTTCCAATGGGCGGCGGATGAGGAAGGATCGGTCTTAATATATTCGTTTAGCCCCAGCTAAAATCTTTTTTATTCGGTATAAAACGAACATTGAATAATATTTTGATTAACAATAAATCGAAAACGAATGAGATGAATAAAATACATCATGCCCTAAAGCTTACTTTCGGAGTATTTGTTCACTGCACTCTCATTTCGTTTAGAACTTACTTTAAAAGCAACAGAAAGCGGATATTATACAAAAAATTTTTAAAAACAACTTTTATTGAAGTACCCATTTAAAATGAATAGAATTTTGATATATTTATATTGCGTGCTTAGTCCCCAATACTAATATCCATTTTATTAGCTCTTGTTGATATTATGGAAAAATTCTACATTAACTTATAAACTATTAGCGTCAAATCGATTAGTGTATTGTTGGAATATAAAATTATAATGACAATAAATCATTAATAAAAGGAGGTTTTGAAATTATTTCTTAATGGATATATATCGATCGTTTCGGAAAGACTAATGCGATATTTCAATACATTTATCATTGCTGAGTAAAAGTTCTTGAGCATACACGAAGGAAAATAGACGAATAGACGAATTTATACAGTATGAATAATAATAAAATAGACCCAGAAATTGTATTTTCACAAACATTTATCCTATTCAAAATACTTGCAATCGATATTTCTAACAGCAACGAAAATTGGCGATCATTTAAGAAATTATACAGAGTGTGTCTTAAGACATTCTTCTTCATTCAGACAGTCAAATATGTTATCATATTATTGACAGGAGATGAAGAATTGGCATTGAATCTATGTGATATCTGCAAAGCATTTGGAAAAAATGTCTTTCTTTTGAGAGCATTGATCGAACTATTGACAGTATTTATGTTAAAAACGTTGATAATTTGGAACTCGCAAAAATATATTCGGCTCTACCACAAAACTCGAAAATTGTGGTTTGAAATTATAAACGAATCAACGTTTGTCACTTTTCATCTGAAAAATTTCATAAAACTTCAAGATACGTTAACTCGTGTTTGGATTATTGTAAGTGCGTTAATCGGACTGAATATGGGTGCGATATATCGTTATGCATTTTTGCCTCACATCAATTACAAATGGTCTGTAACATTTGCCGTTTGTATTATTTCAAATACAATTTTCTATACGATTATCGCATTGTATAACTTTGCTTACATAATTTTTCTGATTCTCTTATGTGAATTACAAAAGATGCAATTATCTACAATAATTTACTTGATAGAAAAAAGGAATCAAGATTCTTCTTTTAAAGTTGTTTGGCAATGTTTTCAGAAGAGCAGAGAAAGTTTTAAATTTTGTTATGTTATTCAAAATCACTACTCTACTTTTTTAGCTCTTTTAGTAATTCTTGTTGAAATTTCATTAGGATCTCTTGTGATTAATTCTGATGAAGTATTTGTGAAATATACATTAGGAATAATGTTATTACTAGTAACAATTGCATGTCTGTTCTACTTGTATTATTTATCGAGCATTTCGACACATGTAAGTATATAATTAAACTATAATTTACATTAAACGTAACTATATATATATATATATTCTAGAAATTCATTACATTTTTTTATAAATAATTTATTCTTTAACTGTATAATTTTCCTTCTACTAATATACTTTCCAATCTTGGCAAGTATTCACAACTCATCGTAACACAATCATTTAAATGTTTACATTTGAAAAACTTGTAGAATTTTAAATCAGCAATTTTCAAGTAGTGGTGCGAATAATACTGCTGTAGACAAGAATGTTGTCTTAGTACACATCTAAACACAAGAGTCCAAGGTAGTACGCTGCTTTAAACATTGAAGAAAGTTAAAATCCGTTGCTTTAAATAACTTTGAAAATATATTTGAAATCTTTAGACCCATCTTTAACGCGAGTAAACAATTTTATAAAATTAGTAAAATTCTTAAAATGAATCATATTTTTCCATAGGTTTATGAATAGGAAATATTAACTTTACACTCAATAAATAACTTAAATTTTTCTGCAAATAATACAATTACGCTAGACTTTGACCAAATCCCGAATTCTAACTAGTCCGATAGAATTTGGTATTTGGTTGGAGTCTTACTTTATATATAGTATATCTGATGTATATATATTCTAGAAATTCATTATTTATGTAGTACAATTAAACTAGACGTTAGACGTATATATCCGCCTCACTTCTATTCGAACTAATCAAAGGCAACCGAATTTTTCCACAATATTCTACGCAGGATCTAATAGAACTTCTTCTTACTGCAGTATGTACAGTACATTAACAATCGTTTTTGCTTATTAAGATTGCTTTGAAGTTTATAGAGGAGCACAATCCATCAATCATTGCTGAGGTAATTATGACATAACATGGGCCTGGTATAGTAGCTTGTCAGAAAACCGAACGACAAAACAAACCACTTTATCAAAGTATTTTCTAAACTAATTGTAAGTGCAATTGTAAAAATAAACGTCAAACCCAAAATACACGTTATTCATATATACAATGCACGTATAAGTTACTATTTCACTCTACTCAAACTATTACTTTTCATTAACTTCGTTTTATTTAAAATACATTTTCCAATTTTCATTTCTAGCATTTACAATACTAGCAGTGAAAACAGATAATATATGTCGTAATAAATTGATAATAAAATATACACACTTTTATACATAACACATATTTTTATGACGTATATTACATTTTAGAAAGTCATAACCACGTCATTAATGTTTTCTTGTCAACCGAAATAAAAAATTGTTGCTGCTGACCTCAGCTTTTTTTCTTACAGAATACCCATCATAAAATGTTTACTTTATAAATTTAACTTTGTCTTTTAAAATTTATACATAGACTATACATGAAATTTCTGTATTTCTATATATAGATGCGTAACCTATATTCGAAGATCTACAGCTATTGCATACGTTGTGAACGATTAGACGAATTATATTTGGTAATTTAAACAGATTTATGAAATTTTATGAAAATTTTTAATTAGCAATTGAATATTATTATAATTACTAATACAAAATTACATATTACAGGCAAACAGCATATTGATTCATTGTAATGAAACCGAACTAACGTTGTCATTTTTTGGATGTTATACTGTAACAAAACTAAATATCTTAAAGGTGAGTTTAAGGAATGTAATGTAACACGTGTAATATTTTATTTCCATTTATACATTTTCTTAAAAGACTTATGAATCTTTACGGAAATTAGCTTTAAGTCGACTACTGTTTAGAATAAAAACTGCTAAGAAGTTAATTTTTATTTTGCAGATGTGCAGCTTTTTCCTTACTCAATTAATTGTCGTCGCACAATTTTTCTTATCAATAAATTATAAAGGTGAGTTTTTGCTATAGTTCGAGATATTTAATTAATTTAACTTTAATATTTGAAAAATTACCAATGAATGTCATAAAAATATTCAAGGTGAAAAATCATTTCATATATATTTTAATTAAGGTTTTTTCAATTTATCACATAAACGAAATAAATGAAAATAAAAGCTTAGAAATAATACACACAATATAAAATTCTGATGGGAAAATCCACTAATGAGTTGCGTAACTTTTCCAGCTATTATAAGATTTCATTTAATAAATAACTTTTATATTATTAATCTTAATAAATATATAAAATTTTATATAAGCCTTTCGTTACAAGATTTTGTTATAAAACTTTCAATGTTTTTAATTATTACAAACTGAAAAAGTCTTTATTTTCAGAATACAGACGAGTTTCATAAACACTGGAAGTACTTAGAACAAGCAAAATATTTAGTAAGCGGAATCAAGCAAATGTCACTTTAATCTTTAAAAATTTTCGATTTCCACGACTTTCATGATGAAAGTTTTTGATAGAAAATAATGTAGACATTTTGTTGTGCGACTTCACCTTTCTTGGCAAGAAAGTAAACTTTCGATATCAAACAGTATATTGTCTG
Source organism: Centruroides sculpturatus (assembly GCF_000671375.1). Lineage (NCBI taxonomy): Eukaryota > Metazoa > Arthropoda > Arachnida > Scorpiones > Buthidae > Centruroides > Centruroides sculpturatus. The sequence goes on along the minus strand of NW_019385311.1, from coordinate 29,422 downwards.
ATATTTAAAATTACAACTGTTAAAAGTATTATTACGGTATACGTAATGATGAAACGTAATAAGTAAAATAAATTTGACAAAAATACACTTTAAATCATTATAATTATATCGAATATATTTGCTTTACAACCAAAAATTTTTCACATCTTATTTTTTTTATCGAATTATACACACAAATGTTATGGTAATACACCTAATAATGTAAAGATTTTCGTTGTGTTCGAAACTTAAACAGATAGAATGCACTCTGCGTTACATGTATTGTTTATTATAAAAATTTCATATTGATATTAAAAATTGTCAAGCTGTCACACAGTAAAACAAGCAAAATTATTTATTTTATTAATTAATACAGAATGAGAAAGAAAATAATAGACTACTGTATTATGACCAGAGGATCGGCATCAGACCGGTGATTCCTGCGTTAGGACTGACACCACTATATCCTGTAAGGCTGATACATATACCTTCGGCTGTTATCCTGATTGCGCGCGAGCTGTCGCATATGTAAACATTAGGAGTCCGAGATGAAGACAGACCGAGAAACCACATGGTCAAAAGAAGTGCACAGTTCAATTAATTTTACAATTTTTTGTTTATAGCATAGTTTATATGAATTATTCCCAAAAAATTATACGTATTTTGGAAATGTTGAGTCGAATTAGTCTAGAATCGATTAATTTTGTGGAAGAAAACCTTACAAACAGCCGTAGTCCGTAAACTGCATACGTGCCAAGCTGTGATTGGCTGGACTCTTAGAAGCTGGATTCATAAAAACAGAAACGTATCTACTGTGTTATAGGGGGGAGGTCGTTACACTCACATTTTTAGTGCGAAAAGTAATGGTAACTATTAAACTGAATGTCCCTAATTGGATGTTTCACTAGTGTAAATATAAGTATGGTTTTTGAAGGCTTTTGTACAAAAAGTCAGAAAGTTGGCTTAGAGAGAATCGGGTGGTAATATGAAATTTTACTGTATACAGTAGAACCTCCATTATCCGGACCTCCATTATCCGGATTTTCGATTATCCGGATTGTTCAAAATAAACAAAAATTTTACGAATTTGCTGATTTGCACTTGGCGAATTACGATACTGTTTATGTACGTGATGGAGTGCATAACATTTTTTGTTTCAACAACGTCTCACCAGGCACAGTGGCCGTAAACTCTTAAATATATTTTACGTAGTAATAAAAATATAACTTGACATACGTATTTATAAATAATTTATATTCAAATTACATCATTTCTATGACCAAGGGCGGCGTAAGGCATGGACGACGTGGGCCACCGCCTATGCCTCGCGGTCCGAAGGGCCTCGCGCCTCGAAGGTTTATGCATTACTTAAAAGCCGCGAACGCGACGAAAAAATTTTACTCGTCATAAAACGATAAATAGTTTGTCAAATTTTTATTCATAAAAATGCAGTTTCAACTGCTTTTTATTTTATAAAATCCGTCTTCTTGCGCCATCAGAGGGCCTTTTAAACAATAGGTAGTCTGTTAGCGTTGGTCAGTAGTAGTCCAAATTCAATACGAACGTTTGTTTCTTTAAAATCTGATCACGATTTAAATACAGTATTTACTTTTAATATTACCGATATGTCATCGAAAGGAAAACGTGTTGTATTATCATTAAAAGACAAATTAAAGTACTTGTTTCGATTATCCGGATTTTTCCTTATCCGGAGTACCTTCATCCCCAATTAGTCCGGATAATCGAGGTTCTACTGTATTTTCAAAAAATCCTTTAATGTAGCCAAAAACAAATAATAAAGTACAAAAAATGTTAAATAATTACAAAATTATTTACTCCAATCTATTTTATCGCAAAAATGCTTTTATAATATAAAAATATGACATCCATAAACAATATATATTCCAGCAGATATTTTTCGATATTCTCGGGAAGAATTGACTTTCTGTCTTTTTCACAAATTTCTCCAGACAAATGTCTGCTTGCAAATAGAGAGTTCGGAGGAGTTGAGTTCCATATTACTGTATAAGCACCAATGGGGTCCGTATTTCACGCATCGCGATCTCGAATTAACTTATGTCTTGCGAATTTTGAAAAAAAAAAAACAAATTTGCTGATTAAATATGAACAACTGTTTAACTAAAGTAAAACGGGTTTTACTTTCGCTATGGATGTCTGCCTAGTTCAGTTCGGCCACAATCCGCTACAGTTCGCCTTTAATATCAGTTTGAAATAGGGTGGTTCCATAATACCACCTTTTCCTCTACATTACTTGCAGAAATGTGTCATGTTTTAGATAAAGTAAATGAAAAAAAAGCTGGAAAAGCTTAAATAAAATAAACTTATTTAATCTATTTATGTAAAAATAAAAAAAAAATTTAAAAATAATATCGTTTTGGAGTTATATTATTTCATACAATTGTCGTGTTTTAATTTTTCTGGATATTCACGTAAATAATTTAATAATTAATACAAAAACTTTGCCTTTTTGTTAAAATAAAATTAATTTAATTAAGATTTGTCAGTAAAAAATTAATTTTGTAGTCAAAGCTTCCCAAACCACTACCACGTTTATTAAATTTTGTGCAGTTTTTTAATAAATAAAATAAAATAAATAGTACTTAAATAAAAATAAAACGAAACACGAATGCGAAGAATAAAATAAGTTATAGTAGAGAGCCAAATTACAAGTTTTTGGTCTCTGCCCTACACTACTCATTCCTTTTGTAATTTACTTTAAAACAGAGAGCCTACAGTTATTACACAACACGTTATGCTAAAATATTGAAATTTTTCCAAAGTAATTTTATTAATGTAATGCATCAAATGTGAATGGAAATTTATTAAAATTGACTGAGTTATTCTTGCATATATATTTTATTATCTGGAAATATTATACGGAAAATCAGTATTATATACCAATAAATTCAGATAAGTGTGCGTGTCATTGAAAGATTAAATGTTAATAAGAATAATGCATTAACGGAAGGAATTTTTCCATTAATTTTCTTTATTAATTCTTATATATCGATCGTTTTAAACAAATTAATTCAATTGTTTAATACATCCGATATTGCTGACTAAAAGCTTAGAGTATACAAGAACTGGAATAGAGATGTCTTCTTCATTTTTACATATGAATAACAATAAAATAGACCCAGATATTATACTTTCACCAACGTATATACTATTCAAAATACTTGCGATTGATATTTCTAACCGCAACGAAAACTTGCAATTATTTATGAAATTCTACAGAGTGTGTCTTAAGACATTTTTCTTCCTTCAGACTGTCAGGTATGCCGTTATATTATCGACAGGAGATGAAGAATTAGCGTTGAATCTATGTGACGTCTGCGTAGCATTTGGAGAAAATGCTTTTCTTCTGAGAATAATGCATTTATTCTCGACATTATTTATGTTAAAAACGTTATTAATTTGGAACTCGCAGAAATATATTCGGCTTTATAAAAAAAGTCGAAAATTGTGGTTTGAAATTATGAATGAATCAACGTTTGTCACTTTTCATCTGAGAAGGTTTATAGAACTTCAAGATATATTAACTCGTATTTGGATTATTTTAATTGCATCAGTTGGATTGTGCATTGTGGTGATTTATCGATATATATTTTTACCATATATCAGTTATAAGTGGTCTATAACATTGGGTATTTCTATGTTTGTATGTATAATTTGCGATATATACATTGTATTGTATAACATTGCTTTCATTACTTTTCTTGTTCTCTTATGCGAATTACATAAGATGCAATTGTTTGCAATAATTCACCGAATAGATAAAAAGGATGAAGATATTTCTTACAAACTTGTTTGGCAATGTTTGCAAAATTGCAAAGACAGTCTTAAACTTTGTAATGTTATTCAAAATGACTATTCTATTACTTTGGCCATTGCACTATTTCTTGTTGAATTTTCACTTGGACCACTTGTAATTACTTCTAAGTTGATAATTGTAAAGTGTGTACTAGGAATAATGTTATTAGTACTCATAGTGGCGGTACTACTATACTTGTATTATTTATCGACTGTTTCGACACGTGTAAGTACATAAGTAAGTTATTTTAATTAACATGATTGGTAGCAAAGACTTTAATAATAAAACTGTTATATAAAATATAATTTTAAAATTAACATTAAAAACATTTTTTATAATAATTTACTTTTATCTATGCTGTATGAACACTGTAGAGGCTTTATTTGAATATGTATGCAGGGATTAGCCCAGCTGAAAACGGAGCAGGCTGAGACAAAGTTTAGGGATGACGTATCTTTCTGGGGAGTTGCTTGCTCAGATACTATTACGTGTCACCCAAAATAGGCTAAATTCTTAACCATTTCGTTGATTTGAAAAAAAAACAATATTAATCTTTCTTGACAGCTGGCGTGAAAATACGACTTCGCGTACACAGCAATTTTTAATGTTCATGTTTATTTAAACATAAAAAATACTTAAAACTGAAAAAAACGAAAGAAATGTGTGAATTTTGAAGAAAAAGCTTCAAACTTTATTTTCCATTGTCTCACCATTCTGTGAAAATTTGACACTGATGAGTCACTGTTTACACAGTTGGATGACCTTGAGAACAGCTGGTGTTGGATTTCCCGAGACATTCTCATAGACGTCTCGGGAGGACAAGGGTTTAAAGTAGGGTGAATACTAGCTGGCCAAATATTTTAAAATATTTTTCAAAAATAAAAATTTTTATTGGGATTTTCGACGTCCGACCTAACTAAACGTATATTTAATAAAATCTATTAATTAAAAAAATTCAAAAACTATTGGAGGTCGTTTTTAACATCAGAAACCACCTTTAAATAACTTTACCGAAGTAAAACTCTTGCACTAGAACATTAAAACGATGAATGAAATTTGATATCAAACTCCCATTAAAAAACAATTAAGTGTTAATCATGCATCATTAAAGGTAGATTAAAATCGCGATAAAATTTTTTCGCACTGGAAAAAATTTTTGAAAAAATTTGTAGATCTAGAAAACATCCAAAAATCCACCCAAAAAAATTAAATTTTTTCGGAGGGCCCAAACGACCGATGTTTATGTAATACTATGGAACTTGCTCGAGTTACCTCGGGATATCAGCTTAAATGTATAGGAAGGAACTTTGATTATTTTTATGTATTGTGAATATTTCTATTTCGTTTGCAACAGTTTAATTTTTAAAGTTTGAAATGATTTATATGTGGTACTTTCAAAACATCCGCGAAAAACATTGTTAAGACTAATATATCTATATTTAATTCAAAAGGCTGTTGCCTTTTGTTTCAACTTACATATATTTACACAGCATTATCTTGAAATTTTACTGTTTCTGCTAAAAAATAAGTTTTATCTACTTGTCTTCCAGTTTGAAAAGCAATTCGCGATCATCTGAAGTGCAGACGAACTGTTTGCAGCGACGATCACGTTGTCTGCGTTGACGAATTTGCGGCCTTTTGCCTGTGTTTTCATTCGGCTAGATTTGAGAAATTCACAAGGAACAGTTTTTTAGTACGATTTTTGCCTGTACAGAAGTATCCGAGTAAATATTCCATCAAAGTTGGAATTCGAATGCTTACTGAGATAACTCTGTACAAAAGAGATTAAAGAGCTGGTGCGTTATCGTAATGTAGCACCCAGTTCTTCGAAGCTCATCTGTTTGCTTGCCTATGTAAACACCGAAGTTGTTGACGTACAGTTTCTAGTTCACGGACGTCCGATTCGCAATAAACAAGAAATGTATCATACAGCACCAAACGATCGCTTAAATATCGGGCTATAATATGGCTAATTAAATTATTAGTATAAAGGAATCTAGTGTCAAATTCCTTTATACTAATCATTTAATTAGCCATATTATAGCCAGATATTTAGGCGATCGTTTAGTGATTTATTCTACTCGGGCTTTGAGTTGTTATTATTTATATGCATCATACAGCGTCAAAAAATTATGCGAAAAATTCTTCTTTCGGTTGAAAAATTATGCAGTTAATAGTTTTGGCATTGTGATCAAAGACTCTGTGCATTTTTAGATTATTTGTAAGAATGTTGTGGTAATTCCCAATGGAAATTGTAGAATTTTTCGCGATGGTGACTAATGCATCCTGAATATTTGAGACTTTAAAAGTTTTGACAGATGGCTAAGCGAAAAGTAGTCTCGTCGTCTGCCAGAGGTTTTTCTGTCCACAAGCTATTTCTGTCACATGTTGGCATTATTTCTTTCAGAACTGCGCCTTTTTCAACTGCAAATAACATTTTCAGAGGTTGTTGAAGAGTCTTCTTGAAATGGTGAAGAAAATCTGATGTTCCTTTTCTGGAAATTCTCTCGTCAAACCATACTCCGAAATTTCTTTCTCATTTTGTTACGAAATGTCATGTCGCGAATTAATTGTTACGTCAGCACCTCTTAAACTATGACTCAGTATATAGTTGCCAAGTATTGTATTTATAAAAATTAGATTATTGTCACTACACCTAAACAGAATACAGACATTTTCCAAGAACGGTTTGAAAGTATCACGAATTTACAAGTAGTATTTTATCGCTATTAAAATTTATACTAACATATAAAGAGTATGTATTTTCTATTTTTCTAGATGCATATTCTTTATTCGAAAGTCTACAGCCATTGTATTCATTGTATGCGATTAGATGAAATGCATTTGGTAATTTCTAATATTTTAAAAAATTTCTTGAAATTTTTATTTATATTAGTAAAAGTAAAAATATTTCAAATTACAGGCAAAAAGCATATTGATCCAGTGTACCGAAATTGATCTAACGTTGTCATTCTTTGGATGTTATCCCGTAACGAAAGTAATTATCTTAAAGGTTGGTTTAATGAATATACTTACGCACTTATAATGTATTCTTTTGATTTATAAATGTTAACATTTTTGTCAAAGTAATTATGCGTCTATGTCCTTAATTCAATTTTAAATTATTATCGCCTACTAGGATTTCCTATAGTAATAAAATTTATTATACTGAGCTGGATGGCCGAGCGGCCAAGATGGCGGCTTACCACTTTGGGACACTCGAGATCGAACCCAAAGGGGTCATAAATTTTTTGGAATTTTCTTAGGGTGGTCTGATAGGATATGTTGGACATTGTCCCATATATATCGTTGGCCTGGCCGAATCCAAAAGAGTTTAAAAATAAGTTGTTAAACTGCTGTGGTAAATTAGATGCCAAGAGGAAGCTGTTGTAAAAATTAACACAGGATATCGTTTCTTTCATCTGTTTCACATAGTGTTAGGTTAAACAGATATAAAAAAATTATATACATAGGTGCGAATAAAGAATTTTTTGTGATGGTACAAATTTATTTTATATTTTATCGTTTTATCTAATTATATTTACTGTTTATTATTAGTTTGTTATTGTTTTTCAATCTATATATATATAGATTGAATATATATATATATATCTTTTTTTCATTATGTTTCTAAATATCTTACTTGAAACATTTATACAAAACTTTCGTTTCATCAAAAAGAAATGCTTTTATCTTCCGTTTATATATAATGTGATTCTTATGATTTTTATCTAAAGTTGGTTTACCTCTTTGTCTTATAATATCGCTAATTTTAATTTTCTCTTCTGTTATTCACACGTCTGTATAATGCACTAAAAAAAGAAGTGAAAAAATATTTGTTATCTTTTCGTCTTCGTTAAAAGATTATAATATTTTTTTGGTATAATGATTCTATTTTTATTTAGAAATACTTTTTATAGTTTTAAATATTATATAAGTGCCAAAAGGTCAATTTTGAAATGAGTTTTATAAAAAAATTTGTAAATGTTAATAAGGAGTAAAATAGTGATTAAGATTGACGCTGTTGAAAATACACAACACCCAATTATCTTCTCACCCTTTCGATTTTTAACCACCAAGATTTAATAGCGTCACTCCTTTTAAACGGTTTCCTCTATTTTCATGCCTACGTGCCTCGCCAGGCTCTCCACATTGTGGCGCTCAGGAGACGTCCCGCAATTTCTTGTTGACTTGCCCACAGTATAAGGAAGCCCGCCAAGACTTTGGCCGTATTCTGACTATAGACTTCACAGTCTGGCCATCTGGCCAGAATCTCCATATTAATTAAAGAAAAAAGAAAGAAACAAAGCGTCACTCGTTCTAATAAAGAAATTTCCGTGCATAATTTTAAAAATTTTCGATCAAAATATGAAGCTTCAAAATATAAACAAAAGCGTATCGCGCACAAACAACGTATATACATCATCAACGTATATACAAACAACATAACATCAACGTATATAGAAATTTACTCGTGAATTTTTTTTGCATTTATATACATTTCAAAATGTCCTAAGTCCAAAAATATAAAATTGTGAGAGTGATTTTTGCGGGATGACCATACTTTCTGGGCTGTTATAACAGCAGAGAAAGTAAACTCTAAACTGAAAATTAATTTACAAAACCTGTAATCGTGTGTGTATTTCTTATTCGTAATTCTCAGCTGCCCACGTTTTATATTTCCGATGTTATTTCTTAAAATGTGTTAATTCATATAATGACCTCGTGGTGACTTTTTAACCTAAATTTACTTTCAAAAACATCTTCATAAGATGACTAAAACGTTATCTGTTCGTCTTAGAATTCTTTGGCACTTTTGTAATATATTATTTAAAAAACAATCTTACGATCTATTTATTTTGCCAATATTCAGTCTCTGTTCGATTATTGTCTGTCAATATAGGCTATGACAGCCTATTCTCATTTACGAAAAATATTAAAATACTTTAAATAAAATATTTCTTATTCTAAACGAACTTTCTATTCTTACTTGTAGACTAATGAAACCCTTTCTTTTTGCAACCGGGGGTTACATCAGTGTAATCAGTTCTATTAATAATTTAAAATTACAGTAATCAAATAAAATGAAATAATAACTTAAAATTCAGCAACAGTTGTGTAACTTTCCCGGCTGTTATGAGATCGTATTTAAAAATAACTTATAGGGGAGATCGGGGCAACTTCGGCATTGCGGGGCAAGTTTGTCAAGCGCTTTTTTTAAAAAACAAATTAAAAGGAGACTTTGGTTATAGGTTAGGCAGTTGAGTTTTATTGTTGGCTTGTTGAGTGTAGTGTTTTTATTGTTCTCCAACAAGCGTAGTTGAATTATCAAGCAAATTTTCATTTTCGTTCAATTCCATATAATATTTTTTTTCCATTTATATTGAATTGGCAGGTTTTGTTATAATTCCATGATAACGAAAGTTACTTTTCCTGTTAGAAGGATGTAACTTCAACTTATTCACGTGGCCAGATCGTGGCTTGGCATTCTGTTCTCAGGGTTGTACTTAATGTTTCGAAATCATGACTAGCGGGGTAAGATCGGCAACATAAAGCCACATTAGAAGCAAAGGATAAAAATCAAACAGATGATAAATGAAAACATGTTTGCATTTGTTATTCATGTATATATGTCTTTGAACTTGCATTTCGTTGTAATAATATTAAATGGGTGTTGGATTTGTATTTCTTTGTTTTAATAGTGAATTCCAACTTATACATTGTTAATAACATAATTTTATATACGTGCCTATCTTGCCCCATTACTGTTGCCCCTATACCAGGGGCAACTTTAATAAAAATAATTAAAATAATTACAACTTTACAAAAAGAGAGAAGTTGCCGAAGTTTCCCCTATACCCGGGGCAACTTCGTCATTTTCTCTCTTTTTGTAAAGTTGTAATTATTTTAATTATTTTTATTTCCAAACTGATTTTAACCAGTTTTATAGTAAGGTAACATTCCAATAGACAATATGCAAAGCTTTTTTTCAGTTTGCAGCAGTATTTATTACACAAAATTTAAGTAAAGCTTAACATGCCGATCTTGCCCCGATCTCCCCTATATTATTAATCGTAATAAATAAAATTTTACGTGTAGCGATCTATTATGAAATTTTAGTATAAATAATTTTTATATCATTAATTATTATAATGTAGTTAAGTTTATTCTAAACATTTATATTTATTTCTACTGCAATTTTTAATGAACACCATGTCATGTTTTATTTATTTATTCCTTTACTTTTCAGATGTGCAGCTTTTTCTTTACTCAAGTATTTGCTGTCACACAATTATTTTTTACCGATAAATTATATATATAAATGTGTGTTACAATTTAGAAACAGTATAACAAAAGCAGAAATTTCAGGCGTATTTAAGCAATGTGTCTACTCTCTTGATGTATTCATGATGCACACCGTATAGATGTTTTGAAAAGTGAATGATCATTTTCTGTACGACGTTCATGCTACTAGCATAATATTGTTTTCACTATTAATTGCTACTTGCAGTCGATATTTCTAACCGCAACAAAAACTGGAAAAAATTTAAGAAATTCTACAAGGTGTATCTTCAGACATGTTTCTTCCTTCATACTGTCAAGTATGTCATCAAGTATTTAAGTTAAAAACGTTCATAATTTTGAACTCGCATAAATGTTTTCGACTCCGTAAGAAAAGTCGAAAATTGTGGATTGAAATTATAAACGAATTAACGTTTGTCGCTTTACATCTGAAAAAGTTGATAAAACTTCAAGATATGTTAACTCGTATTTGGATTCTTAGAATTGCATCAATCGTATTGAATATTGTCGTGGTAAATCGTTACGTATTTTTGCCATTCATCAATTACAAATGATCTATAACATTAGCCATTTGTATGATTTCAACTACAATTTGCTATACGTTCACGGCAAGGTATAACTTTGCTCAAATACTTCTTCTGATTTTCTAATGCGAATTACAAAAGATGCAACTTTCATCAAGAATTCACTCGAGAAGAAAAAGAAATCAAGTTTCTTCTTTAAAAGTTGTTTGGAAATGTTTTCAAAATAGCAAAAACACTCTTAAATTTTGTAACTTTATTCAGCTCTTTTTGTAAGTTTCTTTAGCTCTTTTAGTATTTTTCTTTGAGATATTATTCGGATCTCGTGTGATTAAATCTGAGCAAATATTTGTGAATTATACTTTAGGAATAATGTTATTACTAGCAACTATCACAATTATACGATATTTGTATTATTTATCTAGCATTTTCACATATGTAAGTATATAAATTAAACTTTAATTTACATTAAACGTAACAATATAAATTCCAGAAATTAATTACATTTCTGGTAAAACATTGGTCGTTTAACTGTATATTTTTACATCCACTAATATACTTACCAATCTTGGCTATTAATCACGACTTATCATACCACAAACACAGATTCTGCAAATTGTTTAAATCAGCAGTTCTTAATCAGTGGTACGCAATTGAATTCGTTAGTGCTATGTACAGTACAGAAAGCTCAAATCATAAGTTGGATAAAAGTTGAATACTGCTGCTTTTAATAACTTCAAAATGTATATTTTGTGTCTTTAGACCCCATTTTTGTTCGTGCAAATCGTTTTTTTAAAGTAGTGAAATTCAGAAAATTTCTCGCTTTGCTACATATGTTTATAAACGAAAGATATACTGTAAGTTATAACCTTTAATAGTAAATAATGCATTTGGCTAAAGTGACGACGTTTCGATCTCTTTTGCGATAATACAATTCGATCAGCCTGCAGTGTATTTATTGTGTACGAATCTACCCCTACATAAATCAATATTAATTAATGTAATTATTAAAATTAATATCATGTATAATTTTTTTATTATTGTAAAATGTTTTGTAATTTTTTAACAGTATTGTCACTTTGTATAACGCATTTGATCGGTAAGTTATGTGATGAAGTGTATTAATAAAGTAATTCAAATGTTAAATTAATTCAATTTCAGACCACATTAATAGTTTTTAAACTTTTATTACTTTGCTTTGACAAAATACTTTTAAAATTAACTTTAAATTCCAAAAGTAAGTGTCTAAGTAAAAAATAAACATTTTTTTACATACAATTAATTACAATACATATTTAAAGTCGTTCCGATACTTCCAGTCTCGATTCAAGGAACTTTACACTGTTTTCCGGTTAAGTTAAACTTATATACGAATAATTAATAATAAAAAATCAATAAATGTATTATGACGAAGTATATTTTTGCAATCTTACTATTTATACTTAACTTATACTATTATTATTTAACTTAACTTACTTTAATATTGTGAGATCCGAATAGACTCTGTGTCTAATTAATAATTTAATTATAATGTTAAATTTAAAAAAAAAAACATTCTTTAATTTTTCGTGTGAAAATATCGTTTTTTCAAACGTGGGAAACGGCTAAAAAGTCACTTCCTTTGACAGAAGTTGAAACATCCTTCTGTTTTACCCTTATCTACCAAAAATCTCAACACACTGGAAACTGTCGACCCCTCGATCAATCCCCTTTTCCTCTATTCACGTGAGAGAATCCAAAAGGTTGACCGGAGGAAAATCATAAGATATAGAAAGAGTATTGCGATATTCGGGAAGTACACCAGATCTCATAGAAGACGAACGTATTCCATATTTGCTCCCTAAGGCTAACGCCTTTAGTTAGGAGTACGCCGAAGAATGTCGTAGAAGAAAGACATATTCCAGATTTACTCCTGAAGGTCAACGCCCTTAGTTGTATCCCGCATGAATTTAATAATGAATTAAGTTAGTAAGACTAGAAGAAAATATATAATTATGTGCTTCTCATGACCGCTCCATGAACGGCAGTATAAGAGTTTAAAGAATTAATATTTGACTTGGACCACAAGTGACGCTTAAAATCAGCTACAATTTTTATCTACTCGTTTACACTGACATTTGTAAAATTTGAACATAATAAACAACTTTCGATGTAAAGACAATGTTTTTATTTTTTCTCGAGCGATTTCTTAATCCTTCGTATAGTAATACACACATACATACACACAAGAAATACTACGACCGTACTCGAGGTGTTTAGCTGGCGAAAAAAGGGTAAGAAAGAGAAAATGGTGAGGGAAAGGGGAAGAAGAAGGGAGAAGTTATAGACAGTAAATAAAAGGTAGAATCCCTCTGAACGGAGTACGTACGGCTACAGTATTTTCTATGTTTGATGTCGGCAAGCAGTTTTTAGGCTGCAAGGCCGTAGTCCCCCGAAGGGTCTAAAAGAAAACCCGAGTTTAGCGAAGAACAATAGAGAGGTTGCGACGCAAGTTCAAACGTTACTTGTACACGGCGAGCAGAAGTACACGGTTTACGTTTTAACTCGAAGAAAAAATTGTTGGGGCGGACGTTTACAACATCACGTGACTCAGTGAACGTCGCGCATTGACTCAGCGGAAATTTCTTGAAAAAATGGCGGATACATTTAACATCGAGGGTTACCAGAGAAGGTAAATAAACAAATTAAAGTATTTTAAAGTATTTATAGGATGTTTAATAACACTAAATAATTATTTTTAATTAGCGTGGTGCCTCTTTCCGTAGGATCGGACGACAGGTCTACCTCGCACTTTTGACGAGAGAGGAAGTGGCTAATGTAAATTCCAAAGCGGCTCGAAAAATTAATTTTTCGAGCCGCTTTGGAATTTACATTAGCCACTTCCTTCCTCGACAAAATGAAATACAATAGGAAGACGAAGTCTCCTTAATGTATTTATATCATATAAAATACATAAGTTTTGCTGATGCCCTGTTTGATTTTTGTACTACTGTAGAACGTGAGTAATTGCACTAAAACTCAAAGTAAACAGCAACATAAATTACACTAATCACAAGAAAAAAAATAAACTGTGTTATTTGTACTGAGTTTTGACTGTAGACACGATGAATTAGAGAATATACAGATAACATAATATTTTCTTCTAGTATAGAAAAAGTAATTTACAATCCACAATTAATACACATTGGAGTAAGTGCAGTGGTGTACAATGAAGCAACTGTTTATCTACCGTACAGGGAAAGCATAAAAATAAACTTACGTACAATAAAATTCAGTAAATTACAGAACACTACGTATATTTATGCTCTTTATTACACGAACAGCAAAGAAAGAAAAAAATAAAGAAATTTTGTTGAACTTCCGAAACTGAATTTAACCTCTTACAATTCAAATGGAGTAGGTATGAAGAGGAGTAGATAATCGAGATTTTGCTGTAATTTGTAGGATGACGCTGTAAGTACGTAAAATTAAGTAAATATACTTTGATATAAATGGGTAGTCTTTGAAAACAATGCTTGTCGATGATTAAGTTGCTTGTTTTAGTAAAGGTTAATTGTTTTTTTTTTCCATTAGCAAGACTAAACTACAGTACTAAATTGAAGAAATTTAAATTAACGTAAGAGTAAAGGTTTCATAAATGAACTAATATCATTGTGTAAGGGCCGAACTTAGTAAAATTATTTTGCTTAAATATATTTTTTGTTAAAAAAAGAAAATTAAAAAGATAAAACAAAAATCGTCATTTTTAAAAGTAATTGAACAGTTTCCCACGGACTTATCTCCTGGTTGAAGTTGATACATCGATTGTGTCACCCGGAATTGGCAACAGAAAATTCAACTATTGGACGGTGAAAGAAAAATTAGCCCAAAAAACATTTGAAAAACTTAATGGCGACCCGCTAATAAAAAGAAGGGGCAGACGAGTCGGACAGAGTCCTGGAGTTAACTATGATCTGTGCGTGTGTTGGCCGACGTTTGCTATTCGTCGCCGCCCTAACTGTTCCTGATTGCCGCCACTTCAAGAAATTGGTCGCCACTTCAAGATTTCCTACGTGTGAAAAACACCGACTATAATTTTGTGAATTCTACAGGTATTTATCCTCGCGCAAAATTAATGTTAACTCTGTCTCTCGTTATCAGTCGTTGTTAGGGTCATAGTAGTTACGCAATATGTCAGCTTCAGATTAGCTTCGGATAAGAATCTATCAAATATAATCTGTAAATAGTCTATATCGAATAATAAACGGATATCTTTATTTATATGAAAGTTTGGAAAGTGCATTTCCTCTGGTTCTCTCCTTCCGCCTACATCCCGGATCCGAAAGTCCGCATCCGCGACCGCTCGCGTAACGAAATTAAACGGCTAATTCGGTTTCTGTGTCTGTCCACAAAACACAGTGGTGTAATCCTGTGAAGGCGGTAAAGAGGTGCCGACCCTGCGATCTTAATTGCAAGCTCGTCTATCTCTCCAGTCCCTCGACCGCTAACAACTAAAATTTAATATTATTAATCTTTCTAACATGCAAACGTCCCTGCAAAATTTCTGAAAATTTCGAAAAATTCACAAGAGTTATTAAGCTTCAAATTAAGCGAACAAAGCCTTGCCCCCAAACAACATAGAAACCCTTGAATTTTTATTTTGTATTTCTGAAAGTTTCAACGTTACCGAATCCAAAAATGTAAAAATTTTCGAAATTTTCAGTTATGCAATTGAGCAATGTACACAGAATTCCCGTTTTATTTATTCATTAAATGTTACTATCACAAATGAATTATTACTAATTACACAAGTAACTTCAGTGAGCTGTAAGAATTATTTAAAAATTTATTCCGAACGTTTGAATAAATAGGCGTTCCATAAATCACAATTTTCGGATCAAGACATCATAAAAACACGATAGAATAACGCAAGAAATTTGTAAAGATTCGCAATTAAATGTAATTTGATCACGAAATTTTGTCAAGCACTCAGTTTTATTATTAACATCGACACGCGGGTGCTATAGAAATACAAAGTTCTTTATTCCTTACAATACAATCGCGGTGACAAACGCTTTTTATTTGCCTTGGTTTGCATTTTTCTGGTTTTTCCAATTCCTCGTAAATTCTGCAAGGTGAATAATAAATCCTACCACTTGAGAATGCCGTGCATAATACTGTAACATAAAGTACACTAGTATTTCCTTTCTGTATTTACGTATACAAATAAAACACAAAGAAATAACTTACCGCCGACAGAAAGTAGAAAAATCAAAAGCAGCACCTTCATCGTTCCAAAATATTTTCCACACTCTCGCGATGTTAAGAGTTTATATACAAAACGATGACGTCAAAGTAAGGGAGAATCGTTTTTCATTTAATTAAATTATATTATTTTCGATTTTAAATATTTATTTCTATTAAATGTAACATTAGAAGTCAAGGATTTTTCTTATGAAATGAATATCATCTCTACAGGTGGTTTATTAAAAATTTTTATTATTAAAGTGCACGCTTATAAAAGATTGTTAATGGCAATCGCTCGTTGTGATAGTAATAGACACGAGCAACTATTTAATGTGACGTAATCACAACGCCGAAATACTAATTATTATGGTATTTTTCATTTATTTAATTTAACATATATACTGTCAACTTCAAATTAGTAGTTGCTTGCCCCTTACATCATACTTTTTCATTAACAATAGAGTCGTATCAATCATTTATATAACAGCTTTCAGTAAAAAATTTTGAATTGAAATAACGTGACTTCCTGATTGAACTGTCGTCTTTCTGTTTGTCTGTGTATCTCCCTTTCCTTGATCTCGAGAACTGGTTAGATAGATTAAAGTTGAGACCGGGTATGAAAAGCATAGGGCAAGTAGACTCCATTAACTAACTATACTATTTCCGGCTTAGACCGGAAAAAAGTTATTTCAATTCAAAATTTTATTTCATCTAACTCCCAAAACGAAGTTAAATAGATAATCTGATTATTTCGCTAATAGGAAATGCTCGGTATTATTTTCTTAACCGATGCAACTTTAAAATCCAGTACATGTTTGAAATCAGAAAACAATCTGTAAAATGATTGGACACAAGCTATAGTAAATCTTCTTCAAACGTTGAGGAAAGCTTGACTTAAAAGCCTAAAACTTATAACAACATCAGTTTTGTTGTTTATGGAGTATATGCAATTTCTAATTGTTTTTATTATTTTCTAAGCAAATTGCAGCATACTACATAATTGCACTATAATTCCTTCTGTGCTGTATTTTTACCATTAAATAGTATTATATTTAACACTCTTTTATCACATTAGAGTATAAGGGCAGATCGGACAAATCTCGAGATGTAATTTTTACAATAAATAATATGTCAAGTGGATATAAAAAGGTCATCATTCCCATTGTTCCTATGTAGATCGCTCATCGTTAAAACAATATTCTAATATCAGGAAGGTCGATGTTAAAACACCAATACAATACTACAACGCTATAGACATTCAATGTGTCTTATCCGGTATGTCAGGGGTACAATCGTGTAAGAACACGATTTCCGCCATTTTTAAACTGGTAACGGCCGAGAAAAATTGTCCAGTACCGCCGAGAGGCGACCGTTTCGTTTGAATTAGCGGCGAATCCGTCTCAGGTCAGAGACGGTTAGCAAGGCATACATAAGGTCGATGTCGAAGCGGGAGATTTAAGTTCGGTTGGTACTTCAAGTTGATAGCAAGTTGGGCGAGGAACTTGAATTGAATTTCTCAATGACATTATTAGATTTTCTATTAACTTAATGATATCACTTACGTGACAACATACTGTAAGTAACCTGTAAAATTTAGCTTATATTCATATATTTTCAATTCTAATTACTTAAATATGACTTTCTGTTTATTATAGAGTGAAAGGAAGTAATAAAATCAAAAATAAAAATATTCTTAGCTCTTTACAAAATTTAACAACAAAAGCATTTATAAATCATAGACTCGTCTATCAATTTTATATTTAAAAATAACTGTGGTAATCCGATCACAATGACAAACAATGTAGTACGGTTATGTTTTTCAATGAAATTTTGTTTAGAGTAAATATGTAACTATATTTGTACCTCCATTAATGGACTAGATATATATTATTGTCGCGAATTGGAATTTGTCAATGTTACTTGCCAGGAAAAGTGCTGACATGATACGATCACCATGAAGAAACATGTGATTTTCTAACGGGAGCCTTTCCGTATCCGAGCGAACTTCGTCTTGGTACTGGGGTTCGAGTGGACGAGTTCCTAAACACTGGGAGTTTGGTCGTGGATCCGCTCAGACAGGCTGGCCACGTAAAGTTTTTCGGGTTTTCTCCACGTCTGTAATGCCGAAATAGAAGCCAGTTTCCTTTTAAAAACCCTCTTGGAAGGCATATTTTAGCCAGATGGCCCCAAGTATTGCATCGCGATAACTGAACAAAGAAAACGAAATGTAAAATGATTTATTGATTTATAGAAATTCATTCGAAAATTCGAGGAGCAATGTACTAACGGCAAACAAATGTATAGCGAACAAAGAAAGAAATATCCTTATTTATATTGGCACACGTCGTTCTTTACAGTTACTTACGAAAAAAAAAACTCAAAATAAAATTGATTGACACGCGTAATGCTTAGCACGCGCTTCGACTATGATTCAATAAGCACGATTGTTATTGTTGCAAAAACAATAAATTTTAAGAATTGTTTTTCAAGTATTGTTGAAGTGATTGAATTCTTGAACTTATCGAAAGCGATTTTCTTGAAAAAAATGGATATTATTAGTAAGTTAAATTCTTTTTAATGTATTAAATATTAATTATATTAAATTTTTTTATAACTTGTTGACAATAAATACAAAGACACGCATTAATAATAATTTTCTGCGAAATATTTAAAAATTTCTATATGAAACGATATTTAACTTCGCATTCATTTTCTGTCGAAGAAAATTACAGCATCAAGCGTATTTTCTGCGAATGAATAAAAATTTGTTATTTTACTTCTGGATCTTTTTTAATATTTAAATATTCGGTTCCATTAAGATGAATAAAAAGAAGCAAACAAAAATTACAGAAACATTTCTATAATACGATAAGATATTCAAAAATAAGATTGAAATCTCTCGTTAAGTTAAAATAATGTTTCGAAAAGTTGTCACAGCTGTAATCTAAAAGCCAGTAAAATGTACCAGTGTTTAATGTATAATTACGACGTGATTTTGAGTACATTTCAGGTTCTGCTCACCGAGCAATGCTATATTTTATATTTACAAAATGTTGTGGTCTATTCGATTATCTATTGATATTGTTGAATAAATAAATCGATCTTAACCGCTAGATAAATGAAAACAATGCTCATTTATAAGAAAAAAAAAAACTTGTAACGAAAGAGTAACAAATGCGGCAATTATTTTTAATTGGTTAAAATTACCCATTGATTTCCCTTTCTTTTTATTGTTGTTTCTCGAGTATAAAGATATAAATGAACATTTTATTATTTACATTTTTGATGTTGATCTAAAAACTGAATATTTAAAACTCATTTTACTCAGACTTTTTATTAAATTTTATCAATGAAAATAAAGTAAGCTTCTGAATATACGCTAATAAATATCCGTTTATTTTACTTCGACAAAAAATAACTCTTCATTAATATTACATTTTCAGTTGACTTTATGATTGAAACAATTTACACTTTCTATACAATTAATAAATCCAGTAATAACGCAATATTTTTGCTTTTATATCACGTTTAATTTAAGAAATTTCTAAGCAGAAATTAATTGATTTATTTTTATATTTAATTTTAATTTCAATTTTTGTGAATTTGCTATAGAATAAAGTTTCAAAATATTTTTCTAGAATAACAATTTCATGTATTTATTTGGATTAAAGTGTTTGTTATTTGCTTTCTTTCTCTTTTGTAAATTCTTATATAATTTTTGAATTCAGACGAAGAAAGTGTTACGAATTTCTGTGTTAATTGTGTTTATCTTTTATTATTAGATTGCGATAGAGAAGTTAATAATTTAAACGAACAAGTGTTATGTAATAAAAAAGAAATCACCGTAGAGGAATCAGTCGAGACGATAGTGCATATAATTATGGATCTGGCGGCACGTAAAAAAAGAAAAGAAGCAAAATCGTCTTCTTCTGTAAGTTACAATTCAATACAAGTAGTTGAAAATAATTTAAAAATTCTTATTATTTAAAAGTTTACAACTTGAAAACCCATGACAACAATGCACAATTTTATGTAATATGTTATTTAAAATGGCTGCAAATTGTTTATTTATTATTAAACTAGCTGCAAAGACCCGCTTCGCCTGGCATAAAGTAACGATAGTGAAGATTAAGATAATTACATTATAGCCAATCTTACCCGTTTTCACAGAATGCAAGAATTAGGTCCCCGTTTCCAGACTAATTAGAGAATATTTACGTTTAGTCAAACGAACTATTTTCAACGTTTCTGGAACGTTTACAATTGTTCTATAATCGAACCAATATTCGAATTTTATGTTCGAATTAAATTCGAACAAATTCGAACAAAACATTCGAAATAGAAAGCCACTTTCAACTACTTTCAGCCTCATATCTCCCGCACCCTTATAGCTATCGAGACGCAACTACCCCTATGCACGAATGGAGACTTGGGGCTACCACCACATACAAACACCATTTACGTGCGATGTGTAGTTTTGGCGAAAAAGTGAAATATAGGGACATACATGTCCATATATATATAGATATTGCAATATATATTTTTCCAAGCAAAGCCGCAGCTGTCAGAGCAATAATCACTGTGTCATCTGCATAAGATATCGAATATATTTCTTATGTTTTGAATTGAAAATCATCGTTTTTTCTACTAAAACAATTACTAAAATCGAACGTATATAAAAATTAAACGAATGTGGTGATAAAAGATATTTTCGTAATAGTCTACCGTCAATATCAAAAGCTAGCCATTGAAATTTTTTTTGCTTGATGACCAACTCAAAAATTTTAAAGTTTTTGAGTTGGTCATCGAGCATAAATTTCGTTTTGATCATAAATTCTGTGCATTTTTAGATTATTTGTAAGAATGTTGTGGTAATTCTCAATGAAAATTGTTCAATTTTCCGCGATGGTGACTAATGCATCCTGAATATTTGAGACTTTAAAAGTTTCGACAGATGGCTAAGCGAAAAGCAGTCTCGTCGTCTGCCACAGAGATTTTTCTGTCCACAAGCTGTTTCTGTCACACGTTGGCATTATTTCTTTCAGAACTGAACCTTTTTTAACTGCAAATAACATTTTTAGAGGTTGTTGAAGAGTCTTCTTGAAATGGTAAAGGAAATCTGATGTTCCTTCTCTGGAGATTCTCTCGTCAAACCATACTCCAAAATTTTTCTTTTATTTTGTTACGAAATGTGTGCATCGTCATGTCGCGAACTAATTGTACGTCAGCACTTCTTGAACTATGACTCAGTACATAGTTGCCAAGTATTGTATTTAGAAAAATCAGAGTTATTCTCGCTACACCTAAACAGAATACAGACATTTTTTAAGAACGGTTTGAAAGTATCACGAATTTACAAGTAGTATTTTATCGCTATTATAATTTATACTAACATATAAAAGTTAATATTATTAATCCTTCTAACATGCAAACTTCCCAACAAATTTTCAGAAAATTTCGACAAAATGCACAACAGTTATTAAGCTTCAAATTAAGCGAACAAAGACTTGCCCTCCAAACACACATAGAAAACGTCGAATTTTTATTTTGTATTTCTAGAAGTTTCAACGTTCCCCGAGTCCAGTTATGTAAAAATTTTAGAAGTTTTTAGTAAAGCGATAGAGCAATGTACACAGAATTCCCTTTTTGTTTATTCATTAAATGTTACTTTCAAAAATGAATTATTACTAATTACACAAGTAACTTAAGTAAGCTGTACGAATTATTTAAAAATTAATTCCGAACGTTTAAATTAATAGGCGTTTCATAAATCACAAATTCTTGAATCAAGACATCATGAAAACACAATAGATTAACGCAATAAATTTGTGAAGATTCGCAATTAAATGTAATTCGATGACGAAATTTTGTCATGCACTCAGTTTTATTATTAACATCGACACGCGGGTGTTACAGAAATACAAAGTTCTTTTTTCCTTACGATACAATCGCGGTGACAAACGTTACGTATTTCCCTTGGTTTGCATTTTTCTGGTTTATCCAATTCGCCATAAATTATGCAAGGTGAGTAATGAATCCTACCACTTGAGAATGCCGTGCATAATACTGGAACATAAAGTACACTAGTATTTCCTTTTTGTATTTACGTATACAAATAAAACACAAAGAAATAACTTACTGCCGACAGAAAGTAGGAAAATCAAAAGCTGCACCTTCATTGTTCCAAAATATTTTCCACACTTTCGCAATATTAAAAGTTTATATACAAAACGATGAGGTCAAAGTAAGCGAGATACAGTTTATTATTTAATTAAATTATGTTATTTTCGATTTTAAAATCATTGATTTCCTTACCTGTCCATTCTTTTTGTTTGACGGAGTTGAATTGTTTGGACCACGCAACATGAAAAATTTTGTCAAGGTCCTGAGAGAATGTGCAGACAACTGAACGTGCGAAAGAAGACCACTGAGTCAAGACCGTATACACGTGCAACTATTTATATAGACACACACCATTTGTATGTTATGATTGGATAATTTAAATTAGCAAGCAGTGACACTAGTGAAACTTTATTAAACTAATTTTTTCTCATTTTTTTGTTAAGACGTAAAATATTAATTTGTACCGTAAATGGTACTTGAAATATTATAATGTACTGAAAATGTACTAAAAATCTAAATGTACTTTCAAGTTACTGGAAAGAGCAAAATGTACCAGAAAAGTACAAATGTACTAGGAACGGCAACACTGTACACAAATTGAAAAATGCACAAAAAATAAGATTTTAAAGTGTCCTGAAATATTACTAATAACACTTTGTCAAGTGATATTCTATTAAACTAAAGTATATTGGTAGAATAATTGAATTAATCACTATTTTTAGTTTAATTGATCAATATAATAAGTTTCTAAAAAATAAAGAAGTGTGAACTTTTACACTTCTTAACTTTTTTATCCTGTTAGATTCTTATAGAAATGTCATTTTTCTGTCATGTTATCAACATACTAAAAAGCTTGATAGATATATTGGACTTTTTTTTTGCAAGCTTATCCTTACAATTACAGCTGCAATGAGGTATCTGTTGTTATCCATTCTCTATTGCTTCTATAATATCAGCAGTAGTGATTCGATATGCTTGGGTTACATGTTAGAAAATATGAATCGCTTTCAGGCGTTGCGGTATATTTTATTTTATTATATAAGATTTATCTGTAATTATTTTATAAAATTTACCTGTAATCAATAAATAAGTTTTGATTAAATGCTTTTTGTTATATCTCACAGGTATATAAATTATTTATTATTTAAAATTATCTGATGTAAAAATAAAAAAAACAAAATTTAAAGTCTAATGATAGAAAGAGATTTTTCAGTGTTTCGAATGTGATGATATGAGTTTCTTCTTTAAATATATATTATGAAGCTGTCTTTTATGCAAAACTTTAAACGTTTTTTAGAAACTTAGTTTACACGTTTGTATGTACAGACACAAACGTTTAAATATTTACAGAAATATAGTAGATCTCCCTATAAGACTGGTTACTATAAATACGATTCCTATAAGACGGCGAAAAAATTGTGGCGGTATCCGTACACAACGGTAAAAAAAACTCCTATAATTACGTAAAACATCATCAAGTAGCCGAACTACTTTTCCGCCGTCCAGCGCCACGCTACGGACAGTTTAGGCAGGTAAATTGCGTTTAGTTTCGTCTGTACATATAATTATATATAAATTAGGTACTGTACATATAATTATATATTAATTATATATAAATTAGGTACTGTATATATAATTATATATTAACTTAATTTATTGTAACTTTATTATAATTATATATGTGCTTTCCGCTGTCTAGCGCCACGCTACGAAGAGTAGGTGAACTATCGTCTGTACAGTATGTAAATTAGGTACCGTAAGTCTAATACAGTACTGTAATTTTATACATTTGTTATTCAACGGCGATAAAAATTATTTATATTAATGATGTCTCCAAAGTTCAGCGAAGTTTTCGCAGAAAAATAACATCAGAAATCGCGGCCGCGGTTTCATGCGCTGTTCCGCGACGAAAACAAGCTTGAGCAACGGCGATGTCGAACGGTGCACACTCGGTAAGTAATCCTACAATTTTTTGTTTATAGCATAGTTTATACGGATTATTTCCAAAAAAATATACTTGTTTTGGAAATGTTGAGTCAAATTAGTCTAGAATTGATTAATTTTAGGGAAGAAAACCTTTCAAACAGCCGTAGTCCGTAAAATTCACACGTGTCAGGCCGTGATTGACTGTGACTTTAAAGCAAATAAACAAATGAAATTGTTATACTAGAAAGATATTTTGAAATTTTATTTTATAGCGAATCCACAAAAATAAAAATTAAAATTAAAAAAATTTAATTAATTTCTGCTTAGAAATTTCATAAATTTAAACGTGATATAAAAGCATAAATATTGCATTGTCATTGGAATTATTAATTGTGTAGAAAGTGTAAATTGTTTCAATCATAAAGTCAACTGAAAATGTAATATTACTGAAGAGTTATTTTTTGTCGAAGTAAATAAACGGATATTTATTAGCGTATACTCAGAAGCATACTTTATGTTCGTCGATACAATTTAATAAAAAGTCTGAGTAAAACGAGTTTTAAATATTCAGTTTTTAGATCAACTTCAAAAATATAAATAATAAAATGTTCATATATATATCTTTATACTCGAGAAACAACAATAAAAAGAAAGAGAAATCAATGGATAATTTTAATCAATTAAAAATAATTGCCGCACTTGTTACTCTTTCGTTACAAGTTTCTTTTTCTTATAAATGAGCACCTTTTTTTTAAATTTATCTAGCAGTTAAGATCGATTTATTTATTCAACAATAACAATAAATAATGCAATAGACTGAAACATTTTGTAAATATAAAATATAGCATTGCTCGGGGAGCAAAACTGAATTGTACTCAAAATCAAGTCGAAAGTATACATTAAACACTAATACATTAGCCTTTAGATTAAAGTTGTGACAACATTGTTTATGCAATAATAAAAATCGTGCTAACAGAATGATAATCGAAGCGCGTGGTAAGCATTACGCGTGGCAATCAATTTTATTTTGGGGTTTTTTATGGTGAATAACTATAAAGACGTGTGCGATTATAAATGAAGATGTTTCTTTGTTTTTCGCTATGCATTTTTTATCCGTTCGACCAATTGCTTATAATCACTGTAATTACGTTAGCCGTTTACAGACCTGCACACGTATTTGTGAAATCTAAGTGACTCGTACAACATGGAATTTATATAAAACGGAATAATTAACAGTGTTATAGGGGGAGATTGATAATAGACGATACGAACGCAGAGAACTTTCTGTACTTGAATAAAACATTGTGAAAATCCTACCTAACTGTACTGAATGTTCTTCAATGGTGAATAAAGTAAAGCAGTGTACAGTAAATAGCATTATATCAGGCAATAATATAAAGTGTTAGCGCCGACTTTTAAGATTGTCTTCTTTTACAAAATCGATTTTATTCATAATGTAAAATCTACTCAATTATCGCAATTGTACATTTTCCTTCCAAGAGTTTACATAAAGTTAAAATTTTCTAAAGAAAGTCAATTTACAATATGGTTATTAGTTTGTATTTACGCTTCTATGATACTACAGTAATTTTAATCTACTTCTACAGCATATTTTAGCTCAGTTAACTATAATAATCGATTACGTTTGAATATCTTTTATGAAATGTTGGAACTGACAAATATAAATTCATATACTTTTCATTATGCTGTACCAAAGTCTGTTCCTGTTTGGTGTCTAATGACATAAGGAAGTCATTATTAGCATTATTCTGTCTCACATAACTGAGAAGCAATAAACTTTTTAGTGCATAGCCGTCGGTCCTAGCTAAAACACAAATACACGAAATTTAGATGTTGTCACAATGTTCTCCAAGTTTCAGTAGTGTCTTGCCTCTATATCAGTGTTTCCCAATGTGGGGCCCATGCCCCACAGGGAAGCAATTTAATTGTTAAGAGGGGTAATTCAAAAATGGACTCGTCCAGAGTTTAAGTTAATGTAACCATATAGCCGCTGTATATGTTAGGGGGCATAACAATTTTAAAAAGGCTTAGGTGGGGCACAGCACAAAAAAGGTTGAGAAACACAGCTCTATATAGTACACGTTTACTACTAGCGAAAGAATCAGATCATCTATCTAACTCCGTTTTGGTAGTTAGATGAAATAAAATTTGGAATTCAAATAACTTGTTTCCGGTCTAAGCCGGAAATCCGTATAGTTAGTTAATGGAGTCTTCATGTCCCTATGATTTTCATACCCGGTCTCAACTTTAATCTATGTAACCCGTTCTCGAGATTAAGGAAAGACAGACACGCAGACAAACAGGAAGACAACAGTTTAATTTGGAAGTCATGTTATTTCAATTCAAACTTTTTTACTGAAAGCTGTTATATAAATGACCGACACGACTCTACTGTTAACGAAAAAGTATGATGTAAGGGGCAAGCGACTACTAATTTGAAGTGGAGAGTATATACGTTAATTTAAATAAATGAAAAATACCATAATAATTTGTATCTCGGCGTTGTGATTACGTGACAGTAAACAGTTGCTGGTGTCTATTACTATCACAACGATCGAATGCCATTAACAATCTTTTAGAAGCGTGCACTTTAATAATAAAAATTTTCAATAAACCGCCTTTAAAGATGATATTCATTTCATAGAAAAAATCCTTGACTTCTAATGTTACATTTAATAGAAATAAATATTTAAAATCGAAAATAACATAATTTAATTAAATAATAAACTGTATCTCGCTTACTTTGACCTCATCGTTTTGTATATAAACTTTTAATATTGCGAAAGTGTGGAAAATATTTTGGAACAATGAAGGTGCAGCTTTTGATTTTCCTACTTTCTGTCGGCAGTAAGTTATTTCTTTGTGTTTTATTTGTATACGTAAATACAAAAAGGAAATACTAGTGTACTTTATGTTCCAGTATTATGCACGGCATTCTCAAGTGGTAGGATTCATTACTCACCTTGCATAATTTATGGCGAATTGGATAAACCAGAAAAATGCAAACCAAGGGAAATACGTAACGTTTGTCACCGCGATTGTATCGTAAGGAAAAAAGAACTTTGTATTTCTGTAACACCCGCGTGTCGATGTTAATAATAAAACTGAGTGCATGACAAAATTTCGTCATCGAATTACATTTAATTGCGAATCTTCACAAATTTATTGCGTTAATCTATTGTGTTTTCATGATGTCTTGATTCAAGAATTTGTGATTTATGAAACGCCTATTAATTTAAACGTTCGGAATTAATTTTTAAATAATTCGTACAGCTTACTTAAGTTACTTGTGTAATTAGTAATAATTCATTTTTGAAAGTAACATTTAATGAATAAACAAAAAGGGAATTCTGTGTACATTGCTCTATCGCTTTACTAAAAACTTCTAAAATTTTTACATAACTGGACTCGGGGAACGTTGAAACTTCTAGAAATACAAAATAAAAATTCGACGTTTTCTATGTGTGTTTGGAGGGCAAGTCTTTGTTCGCTTAATTTGAAGCTTAATAACTGTTGTGCATTTTGTCGAAATTTTCTGAAAATTTGTTGGGAAGTTTGCATGTTAGAAGGATTAATAATATTAACTTTTATATGTTAGTATAAATTATAATAGCGATAAAATACTACTTGTAAATTCGTGATACTTTCAAACCGTTCTTAAAAAATGTCTGTATTCTGTTTAGGTGTAGCGAGAATAACTCTGATTTTTCTAAATACAATACTTGGCAACTATGTACTGAGTCATAGTTCAAGAAGTGCTGACGTACAATTAGTTCGCGACATGACGATGCACACATTTCGTAACAAAATAAAAGAAAAATTTTGGAGTATGGTTTGACGAGAGAATCTCCAGAGAAGGAACATCAGATTTCCTTTACCATTTCAAGAAGACTCTTCAACAACCTCTAAAAATGTTATTTGCAGTTAAAAAAGGTTCAGTTCTGAAAGAAATAATGCCAACGTGTGACAGAAACAGCTTGTGGACAGAAAAATCTCTGTGGCAGACGACGAGACTGCTTTTCGCTTAGCCATCTGTCGAAACTTTTAAAGTCTCAAATATTCAGGATGCATTAGTCACCATCGCGGAAAATTGAACAATTTTCATTGAGAATTACCACAACATTCTTACAAATAATCTAAAAATGCACAGAATTTATGATCAAAACGAAATTTATGCTCGATGACCAACTCAAAAACTTTAAAATTTTTGAGTTGGTCATCAAGCAAAAAAAATTTCAATGGCTAGCTTTTGATATTGACGGTAGACTATTACGAAAATATCTTTTATCACCACATTCGTTTAATTTTTATATACGTTCGATTTTAGTAATTGTTTTAGTAGAAAAAACGATGATTTTCAATTCAAAACATAAGAAATATATTCGATATCTTATGCAGATGACACAGTGATTATTGCTCTGACAGCTGCGGCTTTGCTTGGAAAAATATATATTGCAATATCTATATATATATGGACATGTATGTCCCTATATTTCACTTTTTCGCCAAAACTACACATCGCACGTAAATGGTGTTTGTATGTGGTGGTAGCCCCAAGTCTCCATTCGTGCATAGGGGTAGTTGCGTCTCGATAGCTATAAGGGTGCGGGAGATATGAGGCTGAAAGTAGTTGAAAGTGGCTTTCTATTTCGAATGTTTTGTTCGAATTTGTTCGAATTTAATTCGAACATAAAATTCGAATATTGGTTCGATTATAGAACAATTGTAAACGTTCCAGAAACGTTGAAAATAGTTCGTTTGACTAAACGTAAATATTCTCTAATTAGTCTGGAAACGGGGACCTAATTCTTGCATTCTGTGAAAACGGGTAAGATTGGCTATAATGTAATTATCTTAATCTTCACTATCGTTACTTTATGCCAGGCGAAGCGGGTCTTTGCAGCTAGTTTAATAATAAATAAACAATTTGCAGCCATTTTAAATAACATATTACATAAAATTGTGCATTGTTGTCATGGGTTTTCAAGTTGTAAACTTTTAAATAATAAGAATTTTTAAATTATTTTCAACTACTTGTATTGAATTGTAACTTACAGAAGAAGACGATTTTGCTTCTTTTCTTTTTTTACGTGCCGCCAGATCCATAATTATATGCACTATCGTCTCGACTGATTCCTCTACGGTGATTTCTTTTTTATTACATAACACTTGTTCGTTTAAATTATTAACTTCTCTATCGCAATCTAATAATAAAAGATAAACACAATTAACACAGAAATTCGTAACACTTTCTTCGTCTGAATTCAAAAATTATATAAGAATTTACAAAAGAGAAAGAAAGCAAATAACAAACACTTTAATCCAAATAAATACATGAAATTGTTATTCTAGAAAAATATTTTGAAACTTTATTCTATAGCAAATTCACAAAAATTGAAATTAAAATTAAATATAAAAGTAAATCAATTAATTTCTGCTTAGAAATTTCTTAAAATTTCTGTAACACCCGCGTGTCGATGTTAATAAT
>NW_019385310.1:376000-377339 GCF_000671375.1 Centruroides sculpturatus | reverse complement strand
ACCAGACGACTAATGCTAACAAACCCTAATCTAATTTAATCTAACCTATCATAACCTAACAGGAAACCAAGCTAAGAGTCCCTAATCTAACTTACAACTAGGACTAACCAAATTTAGACTGAAAAAGAAGACAGAAAATAAGAATTAAAATACAAAGTTGAAAGGCAGCTATATACCAACAGTTGAAACAAAGCATGGGAAAGTTAATTGCCATCTGTGTCCCCGGAATCAGTGTTCCCAAGAGCCCCACTAAGAGATATGAATGTGAGTAAATGATGGAACATTGTGTGTGTGTGTGTGTGTGTGTGTGAATGAGTTTGTGCGGGTTGCAAGGCCAGTTGTACCCTTCAAGAATTGCAGCTCTCATTAAACTATCCCTAATGTGGTTGTACCTATTGCAGCAAAATACTAACAAGGAGACACTACGGCTTTGAGGAAATGGATTTTGATGATCTTTGGTGTAGAGGTATTATGCCATGGGAGTGTACTACCTGTAAAATACTAAAGTGCAACACTCAAATATAATCGAGAAAAACGAACTTAAAGTTTTCTTTAGCACTTTATATATAAGTTACACGTACTCATGCTTGAGCGTGCTGTGGCATGAGTGGTAATGCTCCTGACTCGTACGCTTGCATGCTTGGGTTCAATTCTTGTTGTGTTTACTTTTTTTCCCTTTTTTTTTATTCATAAATACTTATAATGTATTTATTTATTTACTCACTCATTTATTTCTTAATGTATGTATGTATGTCTCTTTAATCCGAAATTAAGTTCGGTAGACTATCATTACAGCTTTCAGGTTAGACACGTCTTTTATTGTTTCCACATATGCATTTCAGGCTTATATAAATTCTAAGTCCCTCTTCAGTGCAATACTGCAAATTATTAAAAAAACCACAATTAGTAACATGACAAAATTTCTCGCATGTAGGTCATACTTACTGACATAAAACTATCATACTTAAAAATTGTCACACTTATACGATACATATGGTTTTGTCTTCTAAAACCACGGTGTATAAAGGGTAACATTGGAAAGATTTTTTAATACAGCCATTAAAAATACCACACATACATTTTCCAAACATTAATATGGAAAACCTAATATATTAATAATTTTATAATTTTTTACTCAATATCATCACATATTCTAATAAAATAACAATATAATATGATACATACTCACTTTTATATTTTGCAACATGTGCTCATAAAATCTTATATAAGTACAACTTTGAAAGAATGTATATTTTCTACAATATAACGTTGCAGTAACTGTAATTATAATCGTTTTACAGGTTAATTATATGTAGCATAGTAATATTAAAAACATTTT
>NW_019385310.1:369142-370256 GCF_000671375.1 Centruroides sculpturatus | reverse complement strand
TCCTGTACAGGTGTGATACCACACACACTACACAAAAGCCTGGGAACATTAGAATTGAGTAGAAATACATACATAACACTACAGAAGGCCACTATATTGAATACATGCCACATTGTTAGGAAATTCCTGAATACAGACACTGACACACTTATTTAATTTTAGTTTTGTTTTGGTTGCTATGCCTTGACTCTGGTCCGGCATAGTACACAGCCACCGGTGTGAACCGAGTAAAACCCACTAAACCCAACATAATAACTTTCCCATGGTCACCACCTGGTCATGGTGGGAGAGCCCAGTAATTTTACTGATCCATAGGGCAATGCAGGCTGGAGCACAAGCTCCTGGTAGGGACACCCATGGGGAGTAAGGTTTATGGGGAGAAATGAAGCTAAGAGTGACCACACCCACATTCTGTGGAGATATTTATCCTGGTAGTAACCAGATCAAAGTGTGATACCGGCTCAAACATCGCCAGAGGTTAACAAGGTCTGCGTTCGTGGGTTAGGCACGTTCGAAAAATAGGCCACAGTCTCCCTTGTTTACCAGCAGTGAAAGCAGTGCCGGCCCAAGCATGGCTACTGCAATGCCCTCAACAGATGTGAGGAATCAACCTAGCCTTGGTGTTTCTGTGGCAATGCATCCACAGACCACAAAGGCTGGAAAACCACGTCAACGGATGAAATGGACAACAGAAATACTTACTACACCATCACAAGATTCGAAACAAACATGACAGCATACAGACAACAACTACACCATAGATTCCCACAACAATATCCTCACCTCACTGTCACCGAACAAAGTGTTGTTGATCAAAAAAGGGTTGTTGATTATACACAACAACCTTATCCCATAAACAATACTTGAACTTATCAAACAACAGGTTGCTGATCAAATACATCAACAGACAAAAACATTTAACATTATTAATGAAGATCACATAACCTGTCAGGATAATCCAGCAACAAGCATTGATAATAGCACACATACAACAACTACAACTAATGATACTACAGGCACTTCCTCATTGATCACTGATAACATAGACATAGAATTAGTTAATACTCTCTCACTTATATTTCAGGAAACACTCACTAAATATACAGGCACAGAT
>NW_019385310.1:337295-367455 GCF_000671375.1 Centruroides sculpturatus | reverse complement strand
TATGCCCTGTGCTGAAATAAACATACATGACATTCGCTACGCTGTTAACAGAACACACAACTGGAAGACACCTGGTGTAGACAACATTCACAATTTCTTGTACAAAAAGTTTACATCACTGCACCAGGAACTAGCTAAACATCTAACACACATCATCATCAATCCACAAGACATGCCAAAATTTCTTACTCAGAGCATTACCTACATGAAACCTAAAAACAACAATACCACAGACCCCACACAATACAAACCAATTACATGTCTTCCAACACTCTACAAATTATTGATATCCTGTATCGCAAACAAAAATATACAAACATGTTGAAGAACACGACATTTTTACAGAACAACAAAAAGGTTGCCATAAAAATCACAGGGGATGAAAAAAACAATTACTCATGGATTCAGTCATTCTATGGCAAGTGCACAAACAACACAGAAACATACACATGGCATATATAGACTAAAGAAAAGCATTTGACAGTGTTCCACACAGTTGGCTGTTACATATTCTATACATCCATCACTCATTGCATTCTTCCAAAACACTATGCAGCTACTGGAGAACAACAATACATCCAGGATTCATGACACTTCTATACAAATAAACTAAATATTCATTAAGCAAGGAATTTTTCAAGGAGATTCCTTATGTCTTCTGTGGTTCTACTTAGCCCTGAACTCATTATCCAACATGTTAAACACACAATATAGTTACAATATCAGACATGAAAAAACAACACAGTTTACACTGTCACATCTCATGTAATGGATGACATAAATTATACATCCACACAAAAACAACTTTATCTTCAGCTTTATTTTTGTTCTAGCAGTTTTTTGCAGAGTATATACCATCACAGATTATACATACAAAATTATGGTAATTTGTTTTTAATTTGTATTATGGTGGCTTATACCTGTTAATAAACATAACAGGAAAAAATTATCTGAAATCAGTGTTCTCTCAGTTTTACTTAATTTTGAATTTATATTTTAACGACAATGAAATTTACATAAACCTAGTTTCCAGTGAAAATGAAAGAAAAACTAAATACTGCAATTAAAGTACTAACTATTCATAAACATAGATTTAGAGACTTAAAGAACAAACAAACTATTGCAACAGAAAAATTTCTAATAATAAATGATGCTTTTAGCCCATGACTATAAATTAGATTAGTTTGTGTGATAAGTTTGTATAATACTATAAATTAGATTAGTGTGTGATAAGTCCTCCAAATTGTTAAATCCTAACATTTAACAATTTGGAGGACTTATCACACCAAGGCCAACAGAAAGAAGGACCAGAACTTTTACAAAAAAGTCATTACCTAAATTTGAAATGTGATTATTAAAGACTAACTTTCTTGTAAAAGTTCTGGTCCTTCTTTCTGTCGGCCTTGGTGTGATAAGCCCTCCAAATTAGAAAAATTTCTGCTGAATTAATTGGAAAAATTAAAAATAAAATGAAATAAAATCAAATGTTTAAGGAAATTAGGAAAAAATGATACTTTTGGATTTAAAAAAGAATGCCTTAAATGGAAAGAATATAATTTTTTTATATCTGTTTTGAAAACGGCTAATCAAAATATTCAAATATCAGAAAAATTATTACAATACAGGTAGAAATAAATTCAATGGTTAGACAAAATATACATTTTAATTCATTGTTAAAATTTACTGATATGAAAAATTTCTAATATTTTTAAAGTTAAGATTTATTACTTTCCCAGCTCTGTTAAATGAAAAGTACAGTGATCGGTCAAAAAAATGACCCCTCAAAATTTTTACATTTTTGAACTTCAGATCTTGATACTTCAAGAAATGCAAAAAATTAAGGAGGGTTGTCTGTATTATGAATATTAGAGTGTGTGTAATTTTGTTCACACCAGGGCTGCAGAGTTGGTAAAAAAACACTCGACTCGGATTCTGATTCCTGATAATTTTAGTAGGCCGACTCCGACTCCAGCTAAAATTAAAAACCAAGTCATTTTATGGGGCAGAGATGCTCATAGGGTGTACCCTACTCTGAACTCTGAAAGGAGCCCTGGGCATTTAATATTAGTATTTTTAATACTTAAAAATAAATTTTTGTAGCATATTTTTGAAAGAGCTAGAAAAATATGAAACTATGCCTGAAGATGTTGGCCATTGTTTTGTTACTTGGGTAAGTTTTTTTATGATATTTTCAATATTTCAATGTATAGCAAATTTCTAATTATAATTGGAAAAAATTACAAATGATAATGCATAAATAATAATAATAATAATAATGTTATCCATGTCATAACAGTAACTGCAATTTATACAGTATCAAATATTATTTTGTTATCAAATACAATTTATGTGATAATTTCAGGTATACAATCCATGCAAATAAGATATCAGAGAAAAGTTTTATTATTCAAGTTAGGAAACTTGAAAAATAAAGCTTGGACCCAACCAAAGGAAGAAACCAAATTTAGTTGTATTTAGTATTAACTATAATTAATATTTTTAGAAAAATAAAAGAATATTTNAAAATTATTAAACATAAAATAAATTTTCTTTCATTTAAATAAAAAACTAAATTAAATTTAAAATGCCGGAGTCGACACATTTTTCCCGACTCCAACTCCACAGCCATGGTTCACATACTTTGAAGCTTGTGCTTATCACATTTTGCAGGGAGGTTTGTGTAGTAGGAGGATTGATGCTAGTAAATTTTGGTGATTAAAAGTCAAGGGAATGAAAAGATAAAGGGGATTAATGTGTCTTATCTCAAGTAGGGTCTGACTAAATTATGATTTTACTCGTTATTAGAGTTTGCAATTTTTTATAAAACTCTTCTCTACCCTCAAAATTAAGCCTTTTACCATTTTATAATAAGTAATTATATAAAAAGTCTTTTTAATCAAATATCATAACAGATGGTGCCACACACAGTTTTAAATGTTGCTGGAAAAGTTAGGCAACTCATTGCTGAATTTTTTTAATTTTTTAACTTGATTAAATAGCATTTTTCATCATTTTAGATTAATTGATTCATTTTTCAATTTGAGAGCACATATAGAAATAGTTTTTCAATTTATTTAACCAAGAGATTGCCAATATTAAGATTAATTTTATTATAGATCCAGGGTGGCCAAGCTCCTTGATAGTACATCTACATATCTTTATTCTACAACATTTGCACTTCAATTTCACCTTTCCAGAAAAGTTAGTCCAACTAAAAAATGTGTGATCTAGCTACTTCAGCCCTCTGTTCAGTAAAGAAAAATATATACTCTGATCAATTAGTCTCGTTCATTCAGAAAAACAGAGTACTCATTTAGAGCAGGGATAATAAAGAATGATTCAAAAATGTTCAAATTCAATTAAGTCAAAACAATTTAACTACTAAACACAAATACTACAAAGAAAACTACATATTTAATAAATTAAATTGCTGCATTTTGTATTTAAAATAAATTATTAACAACAAAATACAAAAACATTTTAAAAAATTATTAAACATAAAATAAATTTTCTTTCATTTAAATAAAAAACTAAATTAAATTTAAAATGCCGGAGTCGACACATTTTTCCCGACTCCAACTCCACAGCCATGGTTCACATACTTTGAAGCTTGTGCTTATCACATTTTGCAGGGAGGTTTGTGTAGTAGGAGGATTGATGCTAGTAAATTTTGGTGATTAAAAGTCAAGGGAATGAAAAGATAAAGGGGATTAATGTGTCTTATCTCAAGTAGGGTCTGACTAAATTATGATTTTACTCGTTATTAGAGTTTGCAATTTTTTATAAAACTCTTCTCTACCCTCAAAATTAAGCCTTTTACCATTTTATAATAAGTAATTATATAAAAAGTCTTTTTAATCAAATATCATAACAGATGGTGCCACACACAGTTTTAAATGTTGCTGGAAAAGTTAGGCAACTCATTGCTGAATTTTTTTAATTTTTTAACTTGATTAAATAGCATTTTTCATCATTTTAGATTAATTGATTCATTTTTCAATTTGAGAGCACATATAGAAATAGTTTTTCAATTTATTTAACCAAGAGATTGCCAATATTAAGATTAATTTTATTATAGATCCAGGGTGGCCAAGCTCCTTGATAGTCCGAGCCATTTTTCAAAATTTGAAATTTTTCGCAAGCCGCAATTAAATACGTATTAAAAAGGTATGCAAAAAATTCCAGATTACAAATTATATCCGTAGCAAGAGTGATACAAATTGTTTCCTCCAGAGCACAATGTCAACTGTCCGTTGCAATGACAGTTTACAAATTCAAAATCGGTCTGGAGTCGGTTGATAACGGACGATTACGCCACTGCTTATGTTCGTTCGCGCAGTTTTCGATGAGTCATACCATTCTTAACTTGGACAGAAATGAAATTTGTTACAACGTTGCACTTAGTCTTTCATATTTGTTGTTAGTAATTTAAAAGACATTTTGAAACACATACGGAACAATAATAATTTTTTAAAATATAACAACACAAAAATGAAAAGGGAACTTGGGTACATTTATCGAGAGCCACAAATAATCCTTCAAAGAGCCACATGTGGCTCGCGAGCCGCAGGTTGGCCACCCCTGTTATAGATAATTTAAAATAGCAAATTTTCTAAATATTTGTTAGATTTACCAGAAGATTTATCAAACCTAGAAAAACAGTTTAAAATATAAAAACAAAAGAAAAATGTACAATACATTTGTAATAGTTTATTGCTAGATATACTATAAATCTGAAGCTGTGTATAAAGTATTAAACAATAAAAGGTTTCATGACTCTTTAATGGGAATAAATTTATTTCTTCATTAACTATAAATTATGAAGTTTTATCACAGGTTTTCTATTTTTATGCACAGATTCATATATTAACAAGTGTTAGAGTTTTTTCAGACACTCATTTTTGCCAATGCTGGAATCTTTTCGCTCCCATAGTAGTTAGAATCCAAGAACTCTAGAATAAAAATGTTTCCTAAGATATCAAATAGTTTTATTTAATATTGTTGTTACAGAATATATATCTTGATTCTAATGAATTAGATTATTTTCCATCATAAATAATTTAGTTATAAACAAGGCAAACTAAACAAATTTCCAGCACAAAAATTATGAGAAAGCAAACATTTTCTACTGTGTTAAATGTGTATCTTCAAGTTAACTCAAGGTACTCAGGCTAACTTTCAGGTGAAGAATTCAATAAGATATTTTGTAAGCTACAAGAAAACGTCTAAAAAACTGAAAGTTAAAAATTGATGAAATAATATTTTTTATTATACAGACAATTAATACTGTAGTGATTATCACTAATCATATGTTAATATTGTCATTTGTATATATATATATATATAAAAGATTGTCACGTCATCGTGTATCAAATTTTATTGTAAATTCATTTCGTATTGTCGCTTATCGGGTTTCACTGTAGCTTTTTCGTGATGCGTATCACATTTTGTGGTGTAGTGGTGCATGCCAGCAATTGGCCCCTTAGCACTGATGTGTGGTACCACAACCACATCATGTCTGTGGTGGGATATATAAATGGAGAGACCACGTGTAGTAGAGATCTTTTTTTTCCACTGGGTCTCATCCCAATCGGCACTGAAAAAAGTATTTGGGTGTGCCATAGAAGAAGGGAAGTAGAACAAGAGACCCTAACACATTAAGGGGACTCAGAGCTGAAAAATGGGTGAATCATAAGAAAAAAGGAATCCGACTGCATTGGTACAGAGACAGTATTAATCAGAAGAGTAGTGTTGAATTGTAGAAAGATGTCAAGGATAATAATTGGTAGGTGAGATTATTTACTGTTATGGTGTTTCAAACATAATAAGGAATTCTGGAACGTTAAGTAATCCTATTCTTAGGAAGGAGAGAGAGGACCACGTGGAAGTGGTATTAGCCCCGCATATAAGGAAGGACATCATGAAGAGCAGTCAGCCATCGCCGTCCATGTAAATAGATTGTAGTAGTTCTAATTTAGTAATTTCTTACTGTCGTGTTGTGTGATTTAGTGTAGTTTGCAATGTTGAAGTTATTCTGTTCATGAAAGTTCTTTGTATTGTGCTAGAAAGGAGCTCAGTTTGCCCATCAGCCAATTAGGAAATGTAATTGTACCTCAGAAATATATTGTTTCTATATCAATTTTGTTCAGTGTCTGATTTATTTACGTACAGCCCTTCTTCATCATCTTACCCCACCTTCAAACTATTGTACTCTGGTATACCACAGAACTACAATACAAATCACTAGGGAAATAGTACTTTGTTCACTTTATTGAAAATTCATATTAATGATTTTCAGGGTCAAGGTCAAGGTTGTATAAGAATTAATAGATGATTGAAATTTCTAAATTATAAGATTTTGAATTAATTTACTAAATAAAGTTAAATAAAATAAAATTTATTTACAAAAATAAATTGACAATCTAAATGATTTTCAAACCAAACAAAACAGGGAGGAGATTGTATTCACCATTTAAGTGTAGAGTAGTATATAAGTAGTTAAACAAACAAAGCTAAAAGAAATATGTGATTTTTTTTTCTGTTAAAGATTGTTTAAAAAAGTAGAAATATTTTTGGGGCCAAAAGAGTAAAAAAAGGAGCCATTTGATGCAAAGTAGCCAAATCTAGCATCACTGTATGCATCTGATATGCAAACTAACATGTGTTTGCATGGGACTGTATCCATTTAAAGGAGTGGACATCCTTAAACTTTAACCCTTATTTTCTGTTGAGTGAGTATAGTAGAATGGTCTAAAATCAAATGTTTGAAGTGCTCTACAATCAGAAGTTGAACCTGTCTTTGCTTACTAAGAGAAGAAAATCTATTCTACTCAAAATGGAACATTTATTACAGTACATACCACTTTGCTTTTTACACTTTTCAACATGAATAATAAAATCATTATTGGATATATTATTATTTCTTGGGGGTTATGAAAGTAATTTATAGTTCAATTTAACAAATTCTGGTAAAACTTTTGTTTGCTTTTCATGTGAAAATTAACATTGTGACAATGGCATTTTGCTAGGGAAATGGCAAAATTTGCTTTAACATGAGAATTCACTTTATGTTTGCTTTAAGGTGAGTTGACTGTATAACAAAATAGCTAATAAAAACATAAAACAGTTAATAAAAAGTTTAGAAAAATATAATCATATATACATAAACATACAGTCATAATAAATATAAATATAATCTGAGGAAATATTTATGTATTTGGCCACCCCTGTTATAGATAATTTAAAATAGCAAATTTTCTAAATATTTGTTAGATTTACCAGAAGATTTATCAAACCTAGAAAAACAGTTTAAAATATAAAAACNCATTTTTATACAGTATTTTATATCTCTTTTTTTATAATTTAATTTTATAATTTGATCATTTAATGAAGAATGCCATTTTTCTGTTTGAAATGTTGATGTTACTTGGATGATGTAATATAATCATGTATATATTGTGATTAGCATTTACAATTTATCTTTTGTACCTGTGCTTCTCAAGAAATCTGATAAGATTACATTCAAACCATTTATTAAATCACATTTATTGAACTTAAGAAAATAATATAAAAAATAATGAAACATGAAATTAATTAATGTGACAGCAGTTTTGATTATTAATAACAGAATTATAATGATAATTTACATTTTATTCCATTAAGTATGTTTAAAGTTTTATATGATATATGTAAATCATGCAAAGGTGTAAACCAATTTTATTTTTTTATTAATGTTGTTTCATGTAAAACTGAAAATAAATTATGACTAGACTGCTTAATATCATAAAAATACTAGATAAATGAATGCTCATTGAAAAAGGGCAGATTATGGATATGAAGTTACAGACTATACAGATTTAGCAAATTCAAAACATAACTTCTAACAAACTGATCTGAAATACTGAAAAAACGTTTAATATTAAAAATGTAAAATTTAAATTATTAGAAAATTACAATAAAAATGTGCCAGATTATTAAATTATTTAAAATTTAATCTGTTATTATACTAATTTCAATGTTTAATTACTATTAACAAATATTGGAAAAAAAACAATGTTTTAAAAATTACTAACCTTGGATCATTGGGCATATGTTCTGATAAATTTGTCAACAAAACAGCCAAGTTAAAACCTAAAAACACCAAAATAAATATTTTACAAACACTAAATAATACATTAGCTTACAAATTTATGTAATAACTAATTTTAAGTAACTGATTTTGGCATTGTTATTTTGTCAATTTAAAGTTAATATTGCCAAGTAATTAATACTAATAGTATGCAATTATTATTATTCTAATTATTAATCCTGAATACAGCTACATCATAGATTTTCATTATATTAATATAGATATGATTTTAGCTTAATTCTACAGTATTAAATTTGAATTCAATTAAGTATTCAATCATAACAGAAATCTGTATTCTATTATGTTAATATAAAATGCATTATGTAAAAATTGGACATAGTTCTCAATTAAGTATTCAATAATATTTATATTAAATAAATGATATATAAAATATATCAGAAATAAAAATTTACTAGAAAAATTAATGTGATGTAATAATTCATTTAAATTTTAATGAATTTAGTGTTTTTATATTATTTTAATCACATATAGATAACCCATGATGGTGTGTATCCTGCAAAAAATTGCTAGGATGGAAATAAACCTTTTCACATAACTACCACACTATATATCTTGTTCCTCCTAAGTAGTCATTGAAATTTAGTGCTTACCATCGCAAACATCAAAACATTGTTTTTCTATTACATTTCATTATAGA
The DNA here is from genome assembly GCF_000671375.1 of Centruroides sculpturatus. Lineage (NCBI taxonomy): Eukaryota > Metazoa > Arthropoda > Arachnida > Scorpiones > Buthidae > Centruroides > Centruroides sculpturatus. The sequence continues at coordinate 358,669 of NW_019385310.1, read as the reverse complement.
TGTAATTATAAATAAGTAAAATTAAAAACAGAATAGCAAGAGAGAGGAGCTGCTCCTAAACTTCATATGAAAGACAAAACAACAAAAATTTTTTTAATCATATTGCTTTTATTTATTAAATCCCAATAATAATATGGTAATAAATGTTAACATAAACACAAAGAATTATATAGAAAATAATTTTAATATTGACAATATCCAATGATATAAATTTGAGTATCTATTTGGCTCTTATTTGCTGTGCAAACTCTAAGTTAAGTTTGAATAGACATTTGCTAGATAAAGCAAAAGTAGAATGCAAAAAATATTTATTTTTGTTTAGAAATCTGATTTCTACTGCCATTTTGCAAAACAAAAACAGTGAAATAAGCAATCATGTGAACTATGGCAAATGTTAAAACAGTATGGCTGGTATTTTATTTTTTAAGCATTATTTCATTTATTCAACAAAAAAAAATTAAAAAATTAATTATAATAATTACAAGAATATAATTAAAGTACATTCTTCATAGCTGTCTTGTTTAAAAATCTCACTTTCTTATTTGAGAAATTATGAACTTTTCCACTAACATTATTTGTTAATGGAAAAGTTAAACATGTTAACATGCAATTAACAATTTACAAAACAGAAAATTTGCCAGAAATAATGTCATTGCTGATGGAGTATCCAATTCATCCTGCTTTGTGCCAGCAATTTACTCTCTGTACTGAGCTTAAAATTAAGACATTAAAATTATTTTTTAATTTTTTTCAAAAACAAAAACTGAGCTATACAATAAAAAAAAAATTCTCTCTCTTGCAGTCCACTTGTTCAAAGAAAAATGTGCTTCCTGATATGATGAAGATTCATAGATTGTAATGTAAAACCATCCAATTGGATGCTTTGTTTACTTATCTCAAATTTCAAATTGGTAGAGACATAGGAAGAAAGAAAAATGACAGTTTGGGAAGAAAAGTATGTGAATCTTGATTGGTAATCAGGATTCACACACTCATTGGCAATTCTCACCAAGAGGAGTCACTGTCAAGTATAGTTACAGATCTGCTTAATATAGGGTTGCATGAGAATTGTCTATGTGAACTGTTGGTAGATTATATGAAGAATTTGTAACCAGATGGCTATTAGACAGTTAGCAGTGTATACTCATGTAAACTTTAGTAATTAATATTAATAAAAACTAGTAAAGAAGTCAGGATAACAATTATATTTTTTAAATTTTACAAGAAAAATAATTGAAGAAACAAATTCAAAGAATGTAAGATATAATAATTTTATAAAAATTAATAAAATTAATTTACAGTACAGTGATGCCTTGATTTACGAGTTTAATTTGTTCCATGTCAGAACTCATAACTCAAACTGCTCATATGTCAAATCAATTTTCCCCATTGAAATGAATTGAAATGCCATTAATCTGTTCCAAACCCCCCAAAACACTGCAATTTTTTTGTTACATGTTTTTAAATAAGAAAAATGTACTTATAAATAACAAATATTGTATAAAAACACAATAGAATGTACTACAATAAACTGGTTTTGTGGATTTTGTTGCATAGATAAACAAAGAAAGGATAAAAAATTTGAGAAATGAGAGACGATGATGTCACACATAACATGGAAGGGAACTAATGCCTACATCAGTCGATCATGTGTTTTTCTATAAGCTAGCCTGTTAGACATTGGAAGAATAATGAAAATGACAAAATTATGGCAGTTTTCCATCTTCTTTTCCTTAATCTATGGTTTGCTGCTCCAACTAGTGTGGGGTATTAAGCTGGCATATAACTTGTATTTTAGCTCTCAAGTTAAAACAAAAAATTGACTGAGAGATGGCTTGTATCTCAAAAAAACTCACAAGTTGGGACACTCATAAATTAAGGTACTACTGTATATGCTTGTGATTTAGCCACTTCCAAAGAAAAATTTTTTCTTACATGTTTTACATATTCAGATGGATAAGAGTCTGTAATAAAAGATTGATTTAGCTGTAAGACTGTTTGTTGAAGAAAGATCGTGGCTGTATGTCATATTTTTGTATAATTTTAATTTATATTCTATATCTTTTAATCCTATTCATCTTTCCAATTTCCTTTGTTCTATTGTTTTCGAACTTCAAAGAAATCCTGACTCACCCTTTTCTCCACCAGGGTGTGGGAAGCGAACAATAGGCTACAGTAAGGCTAGAGGGCAAAACCTGAATTTGAGTCAACATTCTTTGACCAGACACGGAGAAAGAAAGACGTGTACCAGCAAGGCTCGTGAGTTTGGAGATTGACAAGCCTTAGGGAGCAACTATGCAGACGCAAGCGAGCGAATTTTCCGAGCGAGTGAGAATATGTGGTGAGAAGAGGCGAGACGCGATAAATATCGAAACCTGTCAGATATGTGCAAGAACCAGAAATTCACTCTCGCCAGCGTTATTTCTCGCTTCTCGTTTGTGCATGGTTTTCCTTTGCGAAAACTAAATCACTCACAACCTCTCACTCGTTCTAAATTCGCGTCTGCATAGTCGCACCGTTAGAGTGAGAGATCCAGGAGAAAATTAAGTAGCCAGACCTGGAGGTAAATCCCTCAGAGAAGTTACAATTCTGGAGAAAAAAAGGAGAAAAGAACTTACGAGTAACTTGGAAGTCGGACCGAGGATTTACATTGAGATATTCACCAAGAAATTGGGTACCCCTGTCTGATCAATCCTTCTTACTTCCCCTTCTATCTATCTGCCTTCTAATTAGTTTTAAATATTCTAAAAATATTAATTGTTCTATAATTAAAAGATTTTCATACTTCTTATGATGCTTTGAATGTGTTTTGATATTTTTCTACTTTAAAACTATTTTGTCAGTTGAATTATTTAGTATTTTTTTACAGTTAATTAATCATTTACTGCTGCTATTTCATATTAGTTTGTCAACAAAATCATTTCATCAATTCACAATCTTATTTCATATCATTTTATTATTTGAAATAAACAAATTATTTCAGTAGTGATATTTCATCACTTTCCAATTTTTGATGTTGATATGGTATTTTTACAAGGATATGAGTAGACTCTTTATTCTAAAGTTTGAAATTTCATAAATTACTTACCAATGTCTTTTGCAGGATTGTGAAATCTTTCTGTAAATTCTCTATAATCAATTAATCCATCATGATTTGGCTCACAGCAATTCATCAAGTATGTAATTTCTTCACTATAATTAATAATTTAATCATATTAAATATTCTTCTTATTAACATATTAATTATAAATAAGGTCAGGTGAGGTAACTGTGCCTTTACATAATATCTCATCAGCCAATCAAAATTAAGCTAATACCAATACATTAATTTGTAGCATATAAGTACAGGTTAAGATGGTAATCAAGCTGGTTTCAACTTTATGATTGCAACAGTTGTTTGAAAAATGTATATAAATTTGATTTTTTCTGACAGAGTCAGGTACAATAATTTTTGTATTTAAAATCCAGTATTTTTGATTTTAATATACAATATTTAGATGAATATTGTCTAATGATAAGTGCAAACTAGAGCAACTGTAAAGTTGTGAAGTATTTTGTCCACATGTTTTGTCATAACAGACTAGGATACATTTATCCCATGATCCTTGGAGTAAATTCAACCCCTTTATGTTCTATAAAAGCTAAATCTTCTATCATAAACTGGAATCTTTATAAATTATATATTAAAAAAACACACTTTTTTGTGTGTTTTCAGCACTTCTTTATAGTTCTAACAAAAGCCTGTAAATCAAGCCGAAAATGTTTGTTAGAACTATAAAGAAGTGCTGGAAACGTATGGAAAGGTGTGTTTTTTATATATAAGTTCTATAAAAGCACCATACTAGCAGTTGATTACATTGTCATTGCAAAGTTTCCAATAAAAGTCAAGTGTTTGACATTATGTTGGACAAGTTGTCATTATTGACTTTAATAAACACAGAGTAAAGTTTATGTACCTTGTCAAGAAGAAATCTAGGAGGAAACACATGCTTTCCCTACATTTCTTCTTGGAAAGATGATTTTTTATGTCCAGATGTGGAAGACTAAAATGCCATTTCTCTCTAAGGGTAAGTCCTATGTGGCAGCATCCAGCAACCACGAGTGGAAAGAATCTTTGTACACACTTCCAACTCATGAGTGACTTCTGTCTAGAGTGGACATGTGTTGTTCAAAAAATGGTGACAAGAAAACTTCATCGAAGGCTTGCTATGGAAAATATGACAAGCATTAAAATGTTAAATTTGAAAGGTACATGTTATCACTAACTAGATACACAACAAATATAAAGAATGTTCATAGAATAAATTTAAAGACAGTTTTATTTTTAAAATGTTACATTTACAAAATTAGAAATTATTCCTCAACACCAACAAATCAGAAATTATTAAATTATGTAAAAATTATTAAAATATATACAGTACAACATGTATACACAATTTATTTGTCATTCTGTTTTCATTCATTTACAAAATCAGCCATTTTATTCTTTGGAAGAGTGAGTAGTGGAAGCAGCGATCAAACTTACTTGGTAGCTGCTTCCTGCACACTAAATGTGGTTACTCCAGACATGCACATTTGCTAGAATCAGTTTGTCTGCTCTGCTTGGAAGTGCATTCATGTCTGCGGTCACTGGATGCTACCACATATGATGTCTAAGACATAGTCAAGCCATGTTGAAAGACATCATTTAATTATTTTTTGCTGCAATTTCAGATTTTAGTATAACCTGGAGTAAGGTGCTTCAAAAGTAGTTCTAGACTATCTTTTCAAAAGAAAGTTACTCTCATGCAATTTAATCTTGTCTTGTAAATCACTTTAACATTTTTATTGTAATTAGGGTTCTAAATTACAGTAAATAAACTGATTTTACTGCTGCTAATTAACATGCCATTGTTACTTCATTTGCTATGGGCCCCAATTACTATGAAGTGTACTGATACAAATTAAAGATTACTGTCACAGCTTTGGCACACTTGTCTTGGCATTTGATTTTTTGGATCTTCCTAGCTATTACAGTAAAGAGTATACTTAACTCCACTAGGGAGGGTAAGTGCACCTCCAATATTCTCTTTAAAAAAAATACTTTGCTTAACAAATAACATTCACTTGAGTATGTGATATTACAAGCTGTTGCTATCGAACCAGGTAAATTAATCTAGCAATTGGGCATTTTGAAATCAGGTCATCTTTAATCTGTCTCACTGGCTAAAACTTACAAACTCCAGAACTGTGGGTGTACTTACCCAACCTGACCTCATTTAAGGTGATTCGGAAAGTATCAATAGAACTTAAGGAATTGATTCTATGGTGCATTTGAAGCAGGAGCATATCCAAAGATGGTGCTTTTGGTGCTGCAGCACCTCCACTGATACTAAAGCATCAGTTTTGTTACTTTAAATAAAAATAAATATATTGATAACAACTCTTATTGCATGACTTCAATTTTACATAAGCACTACACTGTTTTTACATTTAAACTCAAATACTTTTAAATATACAACCCATGTTCATATGGGATTTTTTCCTCCAAATATACCATAGAATCAGCTAAGTCCTATTGATACATTCTGAATCACCTTGTATAAATATAATATATTTTTTAATTATTTAATATATTTAAACTATATAAACAATTTTTTAACACACAAAATGATTTTAGTACAAATGTTTCATATTTAAAACTTTTATTTATACAAATAAGTTTATATAACATTGTTTACTTTCCAATAAAATTCTATTCTTAATTATGAAATGGTTTTTCAATTTTTATAATATATTAGTAGATTTATATCAATATCTCAAAGCCCAATGTTTTAATCATAAGCCAAATGACTGCCATATTTTAATCAAGCTACTTTACCACTACTATTAACAATTAAATTCTGAGTAATTTGGTATTAACCTCTAGTATCAAATTACTCAGAATTTAATTATTAATAGTAGTAGTAAAGTAGGTCACTTAAAATACAATTGTTTGTCATATAAATAGATTTACTGAAGATAGATTGAAAATAAATTCAAAAACATTAAAATATGTCAAGAATAAAATTTGGGACTTTACCAATGTTTGTACCTATTTAATTTTCATTTTAAATATTAAATCTTTAAAATCTTATTATTAAATCTTTAGTATCAAAATTTAGAACTTATGATGTTAGTTATAAGATACATTATCATATTTACAAATCCTAACAGGATTTTCTGATTACACCTACAAGAAAATCATTTATTAAAAATTTAAGCTTACGGAGTGTATATTTTTTGTTGTTCCATTGCTTTTTGGAAATCTTTTGGCGTAATCCATCCAATTCCTTTCTTATCAATTTCCTTTCAAAAATAAAATTTTATACAATAAATAATTATTATTAAAATAAATAAATTAATGATCTAAATGATTTTCAAACCAAACAAAACAGGGAGGAGATTGTATTCACCATTTAAGTGTAGAGTAGTATATAAGTAGTTAAACAAACAAAGCTAAAAGAAATATGTGATTTTTTTTTCTGTTAAAGATTGTTTAAAAAAGTAGAAATATTTTTGGGGCCAAAAGAGTAAAAAAAGGAGCCATTTGATGCAAAGTAGCCAAATCTAGCATCACTGTATGCATCTGATATGCAAACTAACATGTGTTTGCATGGGACTGTATCCATTTAAAGGAGTGGACATCCTTAAACTTTAACCCTTATTTTCTGTTGAGTGAGTATAGTAGAATGGTCTAAAATCAAATGTTTGAAGTGCTCTACAATCAGAAGTTGAACCTGTCTTTGCTTACTAAGAGAAGAAAATCTATTCTACTCAAAATGGAACATTTATTACAGTACATACCACTTTGCTTTTTACACTTTTCAACATGAATAATAAAATCATTATTGGATATATTATTATTTCTTGGGGGTTATGAAAGTAATTTATAGTTCAATTTAACAAATTCTGGTAAAACTTTTGTTTGCTTTTCATGTGAAAATTAACATTGTGACAATGGCATTTTGCTAGGGAAATGGCAAAATTTGCTTTAACATGAGAATTCACTTTATGTTTGCTTTAAGGTGAGTTGACTGTATAACAAAATAGCTAATAAAAACATAAAACAGTTAATAAAAAGTTTAGAAAAATATAATCATATATACATAAACATACAGTCATAATAAATATAAATATAATCTGAGGAAATATTTATGTATTTCAAAACATTTTTATACAGTATTTTATATNACCGCGCTTATTCGACCTGCCACGACACAGTTCAGGTGTGTTCGACAAGAGCTCCGCTACTTACGACTAAACAAAGGATTGTAGTGCCAATCGACCATCGTCCACGTTGGTGCCTACATTGGTGACCCGAACATTAAAACTCATCGAATTTACAAATTTCGCCTGGAGAACAGAAATATTTTACCAGGTACGTGAAAACAATGAGTCAACCCGTGGTCGGCCACGTGGCCGTCAAGCCACCGCCATTTTGGACCGAGAGCCCAGCACTTTGGTTCGCCCAGTTGGAGAGCCAATTCGTCCTCGCGAACATATCCAACGATGAAACGAAATACAGCCATGTAGTCGCGAGTTTATCGGAACGTATGGCTACCGAAGTTCAAGACATTTTGGCCGCTCCTCCGAATACCGACAAATACAAAACGATTAAACGGGCACTGATCGACCGCTTGTCCCAGTCCGAAGCCCAACGCCTCGAAAAGCTTATACGTACCAAAGAGCTCGGCGACCGCACACCATCGCAATTTCTTCGACGCCTAAGAACTCTCGCAGGTCATACGGTTACCGAGGATCTACTCAGAAGTATTTGGTTGTCCCGTCTTCCCACCGATATACAGAAGATACTAACCGTATCCGAGGGCACACTCGAATCTCTCGCTAAGATCGCCGACCGCCTTAGCGAATTGTACCCCTCGACATCGAATATCTCCGCCACGTCTACGGCCTCTGCCACGGCCGATCCCAGAATCGCCGCGCTCGAAGTGCAAATCTCCGAACTCTCAAAACAAATTTCCGAGATGTCACGACAATATGGCCGTTCTCCACCTCGCCGCCGTTCCTCGAGCCGTGGAAGACTCGGTCGACGCTCCCCACCTAACACCTTCCCGAACAATATCTGCTGGTACCACGCAAAATTCGGCGCGAATGCCCGACGCTGCCGACCACCTTGTTCGATGGGAAACGAGAACGGGAGTCAGTAGAGACGGCGACTGATTCCAAAAATTTAAGCCGTCGCTTATTTCATCACGGATCGTACGTCCAAAGTCGCATTCTTAATCGACACTGGCGCCGATGTCTCCGTTTATCCTGCTTCACGCCTTCCAAAACGCTGTGTAGAAGACTATCAACTCTTCGCAGCGAACGGCACAGCAATCAAGACATACGGCTACGCAACAATCACGCCAGACTTCTCTCTTCGACGAAACTTTACATGGCGATTCATTGTAGCCGACGTCACACAACCATTGATCGGTGCCGATTTTTTATCACATTATGGACTTCTCCCAGACCTTCGCAGCAAACGTCTCATCGACTCGACAACGAAGCTGGTCAGCCATGGACATATCCTCAGCGTCNGCGACCGCACGCCATCGCAATTCCTTCGACGCTTAAGAACTCTCGCAGGTCATACGGTTACGGAGGACCTACTCAGAAGCATTTGGTTGTCCCGTCTTCCCACCGATATGCAGAAGATACTAACTGTATCCGAGGGCACACTCGAATCTCTCGCTAAGATCGCCGACCGCCTTAGCGAATTGTACCCCTCGACATCGAATATCTCCGCCACGTCTACGGCCTCTGCCACGGCCGATCCCAGAATCGCCGCGCTCGAAGCGCAAATCTCCGAACTCTCAAAACAAATTTCCGAGATGTCACGACAATATGGCCGTTCTCCACCTCGCCGCCGTTCCTCGAGCCGTGGAAGACTCGGTCGACGCTCCCCACCTAACACCTTCCCGAACAATATCTGCTGGTACCACGCAAAATTCGGCGCGAATGCCCGACGCTGCCGACCACCTTGTTCGATGGGAAACGAGAACGGGAGTCAGTAGAGACGGCGACTGATTCCAAAAACTTAAGCCGTCGCTTATTCATCACAGATCGTACGTCCAAAGTCGCATTCTTAATCGACACTGGCGCCGATGTCTCCGTTTATCCAGCTTCACGCCTTCCAAAACGCTGTGTAGAAGACTATCAACTCTTCGCAGCGAACGGCACAGCAATCAAGACATACGGCTACGCAACAATCACGCCAGACTTCTCTCTTCGACGAAACTTTACATGGCGATTCATTGTAGCTGACGTCACACAACCATTGATCGGTGCCGATTTTTTATCACATTATGGACTTCTCCCAGACCTTCGCAGCAAACGTCTCATCGACTCGACAACGAAGCTGGTCAGCCATGGACATATCCTCAGCGTCACTGCACCGTCAGTACGAACTATTGCCGGCAATTCTCCTTATCATCGACTACTGAGCGAGTTTCCCGAGATAACACGTCCATCTCCAACCATCGCACCCGTCCGACACTCCACCGTCCATCATATTATCACGACGCCTGGACAACCAGTGCGCTGCAAACCCCGGCGACTTGCGCCGGACAAATACATTCTGGCTAAGCGCGAGTTTGAATTCATGCTCGCTCAAGGGATCTGCCGACCGTCCACCAGCAGTTGGTCATCGCCATTACACCTCGTCCCAAAGAAGAACGACCAGTGGCGACCCTGCGGTGACTACCGTCTACTCAACGCACGAACTGTACCCGACCGTTATCCTGTTCCTCACATAGAGGACTTCGCATCCACTCTTCACGGTTGTGGGTACTTCTCAACCGTCGACCTTGTCCGTGCTTTCCACCACATCCCTATAGCTCCAGAGGATATCCCTAAAACGGCCGTCACCACACCGTTTGGACTATACGAGTTCAACTTCATGTCTTTTGGTTTGTGTAACGCTGCGCAAACATTCCAGCGCTTCATGGACGAAGTTACTCGTGACCACGAATTTTGCTACGTCTTCATCGATGACATACTTATAGCGTCCCGAAACGAAACCGAACATCTGCAGCACCTACGCAAGTTATTTACCAGACTTCGTGACTATGGTGTTGTAATCAACGCATCCAAATGCGTATTCGGAAAGCAAGAAGTACAATTCCTCGGGTACCTGGTCAACCCAAAAGGAATCCACCCACTTCCACAAAAAGTCAAGGCAATTATCGAGTTCGCTAGACCAACTACCGTCCGTGATCTACACCGATTTCTGGGACTAGTAAATTTCTATCGCCGCTTCATACGCAATGCAGTTCTCATCACTTCAGAATTCAACAAACTGCTTCAGGGCAACCCGAGTCCGAAAGATCACCTCGAGTGGACCTCCAATGCCAACAGTGCTTTCCGCAACGTAAAGAACGCCGTTGCCAATGCCGCACTCCTAGCCCACCCGTCACGAAACGCGCATCTCTCCTAATGGTTGATGCATCATCCACCGCCGTAGGGGCATCCCTACAGCAGAGGATCGACGGGCACTGGCAGCCGTTAGCATTTTTCAGCCAGAAACTATCTGAATCACAGAAAAAGTGGTCCGCCTACGACCGGGAGCTGTACGCTGCCTACTCTGCCGTCAAGAAATTTAAACACATGCTCGAGGGAAGGCAGTTCACCCTATTCACCGACCACAAGCCGCTGACTTTTGCCCTGAAACAGAAACCTGAAAGGGCATCTCCCCGACAATTTCGCTATTTAGACTTCATATCACAATTCACCACAGACATCCGCCACGTCGAGGGTACAAACAACATCCCTGCAGATGCCTTGTCTCGAATAGAGCCTATCACACAGGCGATCGACTTCCGGGCACTCGCCTCCGCCCAAGAGTCCGACGACGAACTGGGACAGCTCCTCCGTTCCAATACAGGTCTCCAGCTTAAACGAATCACCATCCCGAACACCACGGCACAACTCTACTGCGACACATCCACGCTCAACGCTCGTCCCTTCGTCACCAAAGACTTCCGACAGCAGGCAATCGCCTCACTGCACGGGTTGTCACACCCCGGGGTGAGAGCCACATGTCGCCTCGTTAAGAAGTCCTTCGTGTGGCCCGACATCGAGCGTGACTGCAAAAAGTTCGTACGTAGCTGTATTGCGTGCCAGAAGAACAAGATCACCCGGCACACCGTCTCACCGACTGGATCATTCGCCCCGCCAAATCAGCGATTCGACCACGTCCACATTGACATCGTTGGACCGCTTCCGCCATCCAACGGCTTCACATATTGCCTCACGGCAATCGACCGTTTCTCCCGTTGGCCGGAAGCATTTCCTATGTCGGAGATCACAGCTGCCGCCGTAGCCAAAACATTTTTTGATGGCTGGATCGCTCGTTTCGGTGTTCCACAGCGGCTGACGACCGATCAGGGACGACAATTTGAGTCCCACCTGTTCAAAGCACTCACAGCGCTGACAGGTACGTCGAGAATCCGCACCACCGCCTTTCACCCAGCCGCCAACGGAATTATCGAACGATTTCACCGGCAACTTAAGGCAGCGATCAAGTGCCACTCTGCTGACCGCTGGACGGACGACCTACCCATAGTGCTCCTGGGGGTCCGGACCGCGTACAAAGAAGACATCAACGCCACCGCAGCCGAGCTGGTCTACGGACAAACGCTGCGCTTGCCCGGAGAATTTTTTGTCAACAACAACGACAACACGGTAGACGCGTCCGATTTTGTCTCCGATCTCCGGGGCAGGATGCGACGACTACGTCCCGTCTCACCGCGCAAGCACGGCAACCACCAGACGTTTGTGTTCCGCGACCTACAGACCTGTTCCCACGTCTTCGTGCGCCACGACGCCATACGTAAACCTCTACAGCCCCCATACGATGGCCCGTTCCAAGTCCTCCAGCGCTCCGACAAAACGTTCAGGGTTAACATCAACGGCAAGGAGGTGACGGTTACTATCGACCGCCTCAAACCAGCCTTTGTCGCCGACCCTACAACTTCCGCCCCAACCAGCACGGAAGAGAGACCCCCACCACCAACGGACCTCGACGAGACCCAACCACCGGTCACAACCAGCTCTGGACGACGGGTACGCTTCAACCTGAAGTATCGTTGACACTTGCGGGGGAGTACTGAGGCGCTAACGCCTACAGTCGCCACCAGAGGGCCTCCCGTGGATGACGTGAGCGTTTCGTCAGACCACCGCGCTTATTCGACCTGCCACGACACAGTTCAGGTGTGTTCGACAAGAGCTCCGCTACTTACGACTAAACAAAGGATTGTAGTGCCAATCGACCATCGTCCACGTTGGTGCCTACAAAACTTATTCTCCTCCTCATTTCATACTGATCCCAAGACCCTTTCAAGTATAAAATTAATGTCTTTTGTTCTCTTGTTAGAGGATCTTTACACACTGCTCTACAACATATGACACGGATGAGGAACTAAGGTTCAAAACATCTACTGCATTACAACATGGTTATTTGGCTACCCCTCATTAATAAACTGGTACACCACCATACACTTCACAAGAACTATACTTATCAATATGAAGATGGCTTCATGGTTATTACTTATAATAAAGCAATGTTGAGCATTTATAAGGAAATTGACAAAGTGGCTAATGTCAGGATTATTTATAAAAGAAGTCCAACCATTTTTATATTAATTAGGAATGATAAGGATCCCATAGATGGGTACTAAACACTGGATGTATATGCTATTCCATTATATGACATTTGAGTGGACCACTGTTTAATACACACCAGAGTGCCTCATTTTAAAATTAGAAGAGCATGTACTGTACACGACCTCAGTAAGAAACAACCCAACACAGCACTTGCAACATACTCTTTGGATACATGTGCAGATTCATTTTGATAAGACACATCTATTATATAAGACATTGAATCCTGCACATCTGAAATATTTAGAAGTGCTTGAAATTTACAGGGCTCTTAGAAACCAAAAGATGATCAACTTTAGAGAGATGGATACACTTTCTACAGCATGGAAGATATGTTTTGAACTCCCTTAGGACTTCTGTGTTTATTACTGTATACCTGCTTACATGCAATTTAATTTTAAATTTACAGTATTTAATTTACCATGATAACACTATACCACTATGCAACTGTGTGTTTTGAACTACCTTGAATCTTTGTATTTAAATGTATTCAATTTTTTATGGAACAAAAAAGAAGAAAAAAATAAATTTTCTTTCTGTAGCTCTTGCTTTGCAAATGGGAGCCAGACATTAAATCTGAGATAAAACAAATAATTAACAAAATGAATAAAACTAAAAAATTTTTTGGTAGCTAGACAGAGAACAGGTGTTATATGTGTAAAATCTCTCTTTTTTTTGTAACTAATAAGGAAGAAACAAAAAAAAAGGTAATTAAAAACTTTGAAAATTCACAAATACCAAACAAAGTATTTTTTCACTAATTTTAAGCCACAACATTTTTATTTCTTTTCTCTTTAATTTGTCATACTTATCTTTACTTTTGGATTTTGTAGCTTAAATTTATTGTCTTGCATCAATGTACATAAAATTTTTCTTGCATTATTACTTGTAATGGTAGATATAACATACTTATAAATCCTATATGGCTTAAGTATTATATCCAAATCAATTCAGCATATTTTACATAATATAAAAAAGTCTTGTTTTTTCCCTCAAAGAAAAAAGCATTCTTGGTAAATATCTACCAAAAATACATTTAATTTTTCTCATACCTAATGGCATATATAACCTCAAGTGAGTACTGGAAATTAAGGATCTAGATGCATATAATTGTAGTGAAGCTTGAAAATAGTTTTTAAATAATTTTAAAACTTTTAAATAAATAAAATTTTTCTATCTTGACATTTTTAAAAATTATTTATTATTTTATTCCTGTCATAATTTTTAATTTGTTGCTATTTTTATTTAAAAATTTTAAAATTATATTTAGACTAATAATCAAAAACAGTGATTATCAATCAGGGCTGTGGAGTCAGAGTCAGAAGCATATTTGTTGTTAGAGAAGACAGAGTCAGTTAAAATTGACTGGCTCTGATTCCTATTTTTTTGTTATTATGTACTGAACTTTATATTAAGCTCCTAATAGAAGCATTAGTATCCTATCTTGCATTATAGAAGTCTCTTGTAATGCAAGATCTTATTTTATAATGATTCTCCTAAATCATGATGTTTCTTTGCATATTACTAATTACTGTTGATTTTCTTTTCAGAAATTTATATCTTAATTCATGTGTTAGCTAAATTTTTATTGTCAAAAAACCTGTACAAAATGGCTAAGAAGACTTGAGTTAAATCTAGTGTTTCTGAATACTTTACTGTAACCAAAGATGAAAAACATTTGGGTGTTAAGATGACAAGTGTAATAATGAAAAACTCTGTGGAAAAAATAAACACTTTTATTGATTTCAATTAGGATGCCTGATGATTCACTTAGTAGTGATGAAATTATAAGTTAATATACTTAAAGTATTATTAAAATTAAATTATTATTTAGAAAAAATCAGAGTTGAAGTCAGACCTATAATTGTATGAATCAGAGTTGAAGGTTTGATCTACTGACTTCACAACCCTGTTATCAATAAATTATAAAATTAAATTTAAAATTTTAATTTATTTAATTCCTTATAAAATGTAATTAAATAAAAAATATTTTATTCTATTCTATAAGAAAAACATATTTATGAATACTTATCTAGCTTGAGTTTCTTATTAAAATTAATTATATAAGAAATAATATAATTAATTTTAAAGTTTGTCTACCTGTATGTCTTCTTTTGAAAAATGATAACTATATTTCCATACATGGTTAATTTTAAAAATAACTTACATAACAGATAAAATTTCTTCATAAATAAATATATTATTTGACAATTTTCCATTAATTGAATTCTCTTAATAAAAATTTTCTTACCTGGAAATTGTTTGAAGTTGTTAATTCCTTCAATTTCAAGAACATATCAAAGAACTTGAGAATTAGCTAATGAGGATAAGTAATAGGAACAGAAAGGTAAGATGCAAGATAAAAAAAAACTTTGAGTGATGCTGCCTGCTGAACAGAGCCCAAATTGTGCATATTGAGCTGCATTTTTAAGCAATATATATTTTTATATACAATGCATATTTATATAAAAATTTACAGACATTAGAAAAGCTCACATTAATCTGTTTCATTATTTTAATAATACTAATGATCAAAATTATACTTTAATATTTCAAAAGTTTGATGTTTCCAATAAATTAAATTATTAAAACGTTTTAACTGTAAGATATTTATAATGAATTAAATCAAATTATGAAAGTTGACACTTACAATTTGATTTAGTTCTTTATTTTAGTAAAATAAACAAATGAAGAAATTTTGCATAAAATTATGATAATTATCCTCTTAATCAAAATAATTTGTTTTGTACTGTAAATAAATTATTTTAGTTTAAAAATGAAAATACTTTATAATTATGCATTGTAAAATAAAAATTTATTTCATTATTTTAAAAATATATATTGATCATAATATGTGCACAATATTTTAAGAAAATAAACATAAATTGGAAAACACCAAAATAAAATCCTCATAAACTCATGTTAGAGTATGAATAGCAAGGGGAAAGAAATATTAGTATCTGGATATTAAATATCAAACAGCAGTGCATTAATAGATCTTTTCTCACCACAAATGCAGAAGAAGTAATGAGTGACTTCAGTCTCAGGAACATATTGAAGAATCGAAGAATATTCTGTGAATTTTTGATGGAAATGTATGATCATTTACTAATCTTTATTTTATAAACAAATTTATTTCACTTAAAAAATGAAAAAAATACGTAAAAAGTTTAAAATATTTCTCTGGTATAAAAAGTAAAAAATTATATTGAAAAATATTTTAAAAATTATATGAAAACAAATAAAAATACTGAAAAATCATTCAAAAAATACACAAAATAAATTTTTTTCATTAAATCAATTTTAATTTTTTGTGCATTTATAGCATTTTTTATGAATAAATTGTAAAATTACATCAATATAAAAAATATAATTAATTCTAAAAATATATTTTGAAATCTTCAAATATTAGAATGTAAAAAATGCTGTAATTTCTAAAAATTTATTAATGTATATAAAAAATATCATAAGTGATGCAAAATATAAATTCAAATTAATGTAATATCACAATTTAAAATATATTTATTATAAATACAATAATACAATTTAATGTAACTTTCTGGTCTGTTTTAAAATATAATGCCATTTATAAACTTTACTGAGGTTCATGGCTTCTTAATAATATTTAAATACATTTGAATTTTTCAAAAAAAAAAAAAAATGAAATTATAAAAAACATTTTATGTGAAAATGTTTTTTATATAATGNTTTTAAAAAAAAAAAAAAAAATGAAATTATAAAAAACATTTTATGTGAAAATGTTTTATATATAATGTTAATATGGTAATATTTTTCATTTTCAAATGTAGTTTTTTAAATTTTTTAAAAGATAGATATCATATATATTTGTAAGTTACATTATATTAAAGAGTCTATTTTGAATATTATGCAACATATATGTAAAGGTATTTTTAATATGATGCAAAATATGTTATCTATACTAAATTAATAAATTATTTTAAGCATTTTTATTAAAAAAATATATTATTAATCAAAATCATATAATAAATGTTTTAAGCCTCAAACTGAAAACTACACTGGGATAAAAACTTACACCTTCATTTTAACATTGTATATTTGTATTTTCACTGACAGAGTAAAAAATTTACACAGTTCATCCTGGATATAACAATCCCTGTTGTACTAAGCTTTGGATATACTGGACTAGGCCAAATAAAATAAAATAAAAATATTTATAAATTTACAAAACCTCTTATTGTAAGCATAAGAAAAAATGTCAAGTTTTTAGCCAATTTTCATTTCCTATAAAAAATAAATAAATATTGTAATTCATAAAATCATTTTAAATATCGTATTTTATATGATCTCAGTATGATTTAAAGAGAGAACTATTTGACCAATTTGTTTGTGTTTACTGGTTTTATTCTAATAATAACCACACTCAAATAGTAGCCATGGCTATTCATGAATTTCTGAAAACTTAGGGCAATAATGTAAAAATAGTAAACACCATAAACAACAATAGATAGATACTGTACCATATTTACTTATTTAACTAAAAAAATTTTGCTTTATACAGACACTACAGTGACTTTTTTCAAAACACTTGGAAGATTATTCATTCACTTTATTCATCACTTTATATTCTATTAAAAAAATTTAATAGAAAATGAAATATGTAAAATGTACAATATAGTATATGTATTTTTTGATTTTCTTACTGGTATATTGAAAGTAAGTCATTATAAAAAAAAAAGTATCAGTTGCTATTTCAAGTATAATTTGTTTTAAAAATTAAATATTCATTATGAAAGTTTGAATACTTTATTAATAATGAACATCAAATTGATACATGCAAAGAAAATAATAATTGCACTTGAACAGTAATTACAGAGAAAATATCAGTTTAAAATACAGCAGCCATGGCTATTATTTGGTCTTTCACAGCTGTGAAGACCAATATCTGGCAAACGTCGAGATTCTCCGGTGAATGTCAGCATTCACACAGTTGTTTCATATATGTACAAAATATTTGCTAAATATCATTATTTCTCACTTATACCGGCAAATGTCGACATTCAGCATGCACTGATGGTGAATGTTTTGAATAAAAATATTTTTATTACGTTAAGACAGCATGCAACTTTTCAATATGTCAAAATAGGAGAAAGCTGTAGCACATGAAAGTAACAGCACATGTAAATAAACTGTTGAACCTAAAACGAACAGTATATTCTTAATCAGAAAAGAAAAATAATACACAATAGTAAACTTACACATATATTATGTGATTAGTGCTATACAAAATTATTTATTGCAACAACTTAAACTGTTATGGCACTTTAAATTGCACAAGAGTCCCTTATTTTTACAACTGCATTTATTTGTGGAACACTTCTTTTTGTAATGACAGCATGTATAGCCTTGCCCTCCACTTTTCGAATTACTGTATCTGCAGCTGCTTCTCTCAGCAATATTTTTAAGAAGAAATCTCATCTATGGAAAGTAACTTTTCTTTACAAATTACAAACTGATTGTGGGTATAAAGCTGTTTGATGGTACCATTTTTGTTTGCTAATTTATAAAAGTCAGAGTCTTCTATTCCAACAACAACCACCAACACATTTTGGGCATCTGTATGGCAACAGTCGACATTAGGGACTTGTATTCATATAGTATAACCAATTTGAGCAGAAGGAATTTTTCTTTTTGAGGTTTGTAACAATTTCATTGCTTGCAGTAGAAGATTCTCTTTCGCCGCCACTCTTTTTATAGAAATAAATTTGTGTTGTTAGTCAGGGCTTGACAAGAAGACATGGTGGGTTGCAGCTCATCTTCAATATTTTCCTTTGGAATATGGTATTTGTTATGGCCATTGCTCAAATTTCCTTCAAAAGTATTAACAATTTCTTCAAGCTGTTCTTCAGTTTCAATATTTGCTATTTGTTCGCCAGGCAAAGATGACGATGCTCTGCCTCTTTTTGGTTTAACGCCAAACATGGCTTCATAAGGAATTTGGCATATTCCTTCGTGATATGCAGTGCCCTTGACAAATTGTACAAAGTGCAAACCATCTGATCATTTATTTGTATCATTATCATTCATCCATGCAGTTAACATATTCTGTATATCCTGAATGGCCCTTTCAAGTAAGCCTTGTGACTATGATGAGGCTTTCCATGAACTATCTTAACATCTTTCCACATAGTGCATAGTTCGAATATGACTTTATTACAGAATTCCCTACCATTATCTGAATGCAATATAGCTGGGGCACCAAATGTTAAAAATATTTGAAGAAGTTGATATGCTACTTCTTCAGCTGTCTTGGTTTTCAAAGGTAGTAGATGGACAAATTTCGTTAAATGATCTTGATACACCATTATGAACTTATATTCGCCATCCCTGTGTGACTACAGGTCTAACAGATCGACTTGACATCTTGAGTTTAACTCCAAACTGACCATTGGTTTCACAACAATACTTTTTTAGGTGCACTATGTTTCATTTGGCATTGTTTACATAAATTTAAATACATAAGCAAGAAATGAGAAAATTATCATACAACAATTTAAATATAACATTACAACTTCGTATGTGATATTTTTGTATTTAAGTTGCAATTCTTTAAGCATAAGTGTTCTTCCTCCATGGCCTGTTCTGCTGCGAGTTTCAGATAGTATACTGAACAATTTATCATTGGTAACATAATACTGTATATTCATTTCTCCTGGTTTTTATGGTACAATTAATTTCTCTTCATCATTAATTTTTTAAAACGTCAAAACGTTTTAATCCTCTATAATCCAAAGCTGCACTTAGTTTTAGCAGAAATCACTTCAGAAAGTATTTTAGATTATGTTCCTGGAGAAAAATAAAAACAATTGTCTTCTCATTTACTTGCGATTAATGCGCATACCTTTAAAAAAAGTTCTTGGTTCACTACAGTATCTATTCAATATAAATTAGGGTATTGGATAAAAAAAATAAAATTTAAGAAAACGTTGCACGCACCAGCAAACCCTGCATAAGACTGATAAACAGCAGTGTTCCAGAGTATAACAAATAGATACCACGTGATTTCAATCGTGGCAGAACAAAGGATTTGGCGACAAACTGTTGCCTTTCTGTTGACATCGGCTTCTCAGGTGTCGCTTCAACCTCCACCAAAGCTTATCTGTGCTTGTTGACATACACTGGCGAATGTTCGAATGTATAATAATATAACTAAATATTCGGTCTTTCACTGACGTATTTTGCATGTGTTGACATTCACCATAGAATATCGACATTCTCTAATTTCAATCTTTCACAGTAACATATATACAAAATATTATTATAATTAAGACTGCTTTAATTTAAGCATTTTTTGTTGTTACTTTGCTGTTGTTAATATTGCTAATATATGTTTGCTGTTGTTGCTTGTTGTTAATATTAAAACCACATATATATTAGCGTATATATTATATATATGCTTAGTGTAACAGACATTTGTCACTAACAAATTGCACCATTCTCATATAGTTAGTTATATCAAAGATGAACTGTAATTGTTTTTCTATGTATTTGAAATGTTTGACTTTTGTATTATATGCTTGTTTATGTTTTACATAATAGTTTTGCAATTAATAAAATTTTAAAATTATCATCTTCATTTTTATAATTCAAATAAAGTAATCCTTATTTTTAGGATTTTAATAAAAATCTACAAGCTTAATTTAAATATAATTTTTCCTTACATATCTAAATTTTGAAGCATATCCAATGGTTTGATACTTCAGTAATAAAAACATCCATATTAAATAACATATAAAAAGTTTATTTAAACGTGCATTAACAATTGCTATAAAATAAATCTTTGAGTGGTTATATCTGACTTAAAAAAATATTTGAGAGAGAAAGAGGAAAAAATAAAAAGCAGTTTCATGTTTGAGGTATCAAAAATATTTTAAAATATTTAACAGAAAACTAGTAATTTTTTTAAATGAAATAATTTTTAGGTTTAGATTATTTTTAATAAATGATAAAAGCAAGAAGTTTAATAATTGTTTCTACAGGAGGGCACTTTTAACATAGATGTTTGTGTTTGTCAGATTTTAATGGAAAAATTGTTGTTTGGGTGCTTTAAAACCACTGTGACACTTAAAAAAAACACTAAAAATTTTTAAAAATGATTTTATTAGAATGTTAAAAAATATTTTTTTTTTGATATATGAGATTTTATATTTCAATAAATTGATGTTTCTGATTATAAAGATTTTTGAAAAACTGGGAAAAAAAATGTAAAAAAAAATTAACCAGAGAAGCTAAAAATTTTCTGTATATTAAATGAGAAAATTTAATAAAAATTGAACAAATTTTTTAATCAATTCATAATAATATACCACTTTTAGAACTATCCTGCCATAGGAGGAAATGCCCTTATGCCCAGCAATAATAAAAGCTCAGAAAGTGTAAGGTTATCAGAAAATGTAATATAATCATTTAAATCTGCTAAAAATAAACAGATAAATAATAAAATAAAAAATAATGTCAGCAAGGCAGTCATCACACTATTAATAAAATTAAATTTTAATAATCAAATTTTAAAAAAAGTTTTAATTAAAAATTAGATCTCTTGAAATATGATTAAAATATTCATCTTTAAAACAATGCAGTTTTAAAAATTTAAACAAATAATCTTATTTTCTAATATTAATGTTATACAGAATACTGTTTAATGTTAT